>NW_009622693.1:8101-19811 GCF_000690535.1 Cariama cristata
GGGAATCAAACCACCTCTGTGTTCCCTTATGTGTGGTTCATTAGCAGTAATTCACAGTGGCTCACAAAGTTTTCAGACATGAAAAGAAAAGATTTTCTTATTGAAATTGTTGTCACAGGTTCTTCCTAAGGCTGGGAAATGGGAACACGCATGACTAAGCAAATCACTGTCCTGAAGAGCTCACTTTAGGTATGTGCTCTGGGGCTACTCCCAATTGGGGAATTTTTCTGCGTGCAGTCTGGAAGCCAAATTTGAAAAGAATATTTAAGGTTTTAAGATGATTACAGGTGACTGTGCAGAATTATAAAAGGGTCTAATGGAGTTAAGTACCTTATTTCCCCTGACGTTCAATGGTTTTTAGACACTTCTCTCCTTATTGGATGCCGCAATTTAATTTATCCTTCAGTTATAATTTCTTCCAAATACCAAAGTAAAACACTTTCTTCCAGTATTTCTTCTAATTAAATGTTGTTGCCTCAAATACGTTGCACATACCCAGTTTTTTTAAAAAAAGTAAGAACAGGAGTATTTTTATTTGTCACACGTTTACCTGTTCATATAAGATATTACATCTGTCTTTGCCATTTTCAGGTCCCCCATCCTTAAGTAGAAATAAAATAGAAAAGGATTTTCTATTCCTGGGGAAAAAATCCTAAACAGCTTGTTCCCCTCTAAAATGGCAACCCCTGTGAAAACCAGAAGCAACACATATACTTGTTTATTTTTACAAAGTAATAAAAGACTCTGAGCTCTGCTCCTTGATGAACTGTCTGCTACAAACTGTCAGCTAAATATAAATCCATCATCATCTTATGCATCCCCACTATAGGCTTTTCCCACAACCTTTGGGAAACGTACCTTCTTCCCTCACCCCTAAACAAATATCTAAACAAAGATTTCTACGAGGCAGCTGTAAAATGTTTATGCTTGGTTAAAATCTTGTCGTCCTTGAGAAGGTAGAAAACGCAGGAATTGCCATATCTGATCAGCCCAATGACCCATCTCGCCCACCACCTCACCTCCAGCCCTTGCCAGCCCCTGAAGGGAGCACAATGGAGCTGTTGTTGAAAGGATGCTTGTTACCACTGCGCAGTGTGCCCGATACGCCATTACCAAGGAAGCAAACGGGCTCTTCGTCTTATCCAAATTACAGACAGGAGAAGATACAGCTGTTATTTAGAATCTGCAGAATTTCAGGAGTTAAGAAACGGGTTTGCAAAAAATTTGATTGAATGTAATTGTGCAGATCCTTGGCTGTACTGAGTTCAATTGAGTTACAGTGAGCTGAGGATCCGCTCCAAATCATCAAACTTGGAAGCTTCAAAATCGATTCTTCTCTTTCTTAATTAGTTTTTAAACATAGACAGCCATCTAATAAACTCATAATACTTTAACATAAGTTCTTAAGTAGATTGTCAACTCTGATTTACTGTTAGTCTCAGGAAGATCACGAAAATATTTTAGAAGCAGACAGAAACTTGTAGGGAGGAGTTCACATTAGGAGGTTGCAGCAATATGTTAAGATCTCTCTTTTATAGAAAAAAATCCTCAAAATATTTCTATGCTTTTTACTGAACATCTGTTTTGCAATACAAGTAGGGCATCAGGTAGGGACACATTCAGATTTCATGCATGGCTTGACTATGAAGATTAAATTGTTACTCTGTGACAATATTTAAAAAAAAAAACTTAGCAAAAACATGCACATATTTAAAAGCTTTTTATACTGTGGCATGGATTTAAGCTTTCGGAATGGCAGAATTTGCCCAGAGCATACATTTCTTGAGCCACAGAAGAAAATATTAAATAATCCAAAGATAGTTTGAATAATTCTAAGGGCCCCAAACTCTTGCTTACTGTCCTTTGAGTCACCCTGGAGGCTGCAACTTGCATGCGTTACACTAGGCTAAGGCAGTGCTGAAAGGAGAAACCCTGCCCCTTCCTTTCCTCTTCTCTAGTCCCAGTCCCCATGAAAAGGTAAAGAAAGAAAAGGTATTTGAAGAGGAGAGCTGGAGCATCCTCCTGCCCATCTCCAGCTGTTGAATGGTCTCTAGACCCTTGACAGAAGATGAAATATGGACAGAGAACCTGTATTGCATCTCAGGCCTCTCCTATCAGGATGAGAAGATGTAAATACAGCTCAAAGCTATCTGCTTCATAGTCCTGATTAAAACTTAAATACTAAAAATTTAAGAGTAAAACTTGTTATTCAAGCTTATAGAAAGCTGGTGAAGACATTTTCAGAAGGGATGCTCCAATGGATGGAGATGGTTTCCATGAGGAAGTTACCACTGGTGGCTGGGAGTTACGCTCCCACATCCCCATTAATATGATGCAGCCGCCAACAGCCCAGACAAGGGTCCACGATGATTGGTCAGGGCCACCCCAACCCTGCTGCAGCCCCAAGTCCTTCTGGGCCCTTCAGGCAACCTGCTACAGGGGTCCTGCTTTGAGTGCATAGAGCACAGAGTGAACGGGCATCCACCGCTACTGCAGTTCAAGCCATCAGTCAAAGAGGGAACCTACGAACATATCCAACTTACATTGCAAAGCCTTCGGCCACTGAAGCTGCACCTTGAGGTGCTGAACTATCCGAGTGAGATGTCTAGGCTCTTTATTATTGTTACCTGTTGGCTCTAATAGGAGAAAAAAACCCACAACGCTTACTGTGCTAAATCATATAACCATAAATTATTCCATGATGAAATAAATTATCTCAGGAAAACTAGCATGAAACTGAGATCAGAATGGAGCCAAACTAACTTGTGTTTGTGCTGTAGGTAGAGCAATCAAATAAACCTAGTAGCAAATTTTAGTCACAAATATTTAATAAGGTCACTCCTCAGCTGCAGTAGCCTATGGTGGCATGGTTCGTTTTCAATATGAACGATTTAGTTGAGAAGCGGACTGGGTTTGCAGCTTTTCTTTTTCCCCGTGAATTAAATTACGTGCTGCCATTCACCTATGAAGGCGCTTTGAAGCCTTGTGTACATGATTTAAGGTGATTTCTTGCAAAGGCAGGAAAGGCTGTTATGATTCCTTGGGAGTTATTTATGTCTTTGGGGAATGAACTAAGACAGTATATATACATATATAGGCAAGCCCTCATTCCTGAATGGAGGAAGTGGATTCAAAAATAACCTGTCGTTTTCCTAATTGTTAACTGAAGTTATACAGAAACAGCTGTATTTCTGTGTTAGAGCAAGTGGTAGAAATCTTACAAATAAATGAATATTTTTCAACCAAGATTTTTAAAATTTGTGCAATTTCAGACATCTTATACTGGAAGAACGTTTTCTTCTCTTTGTAAATCAGATAGTCTTTGAACAACGTCAGACTGAGCACCCCAAAAATAGAAGGATTTAAGACCTGTAGCTACTTTCAAGAATGGTCTGAATAAATGACATGAACATTTTACTTTGCCTGGGTACCATATCTGCTTCCAGTACTTGCAGTTTTGATGCAAGTTTATTATTTTAAGAAAGTGTTACAGGTAACTAATCTAGCCAGTGGATGAGATGCTGTCCACTCTGCAGATACACTTCTTGAAGACAGAAATGGGTCAGTATTGACAACAGAATTTATATTTTCCTCTTCAAAAAGAACTTCAGTGTCCATATCACCCACTTCCATGCACTATAGACACTTCTTTTCACAGAATGGCAACCTCTGTCTGGAGGAAACGGCAGTAGGAGAATCCTGTCTTTAGAAGACTCTCTGAGGGAGCTACTGATCCCCAAACTAACCCAGACCTAACGATTTAAAGATTAAAAATGCACAGCATCTTGAGCAGAAGTAAGCAGCAGATGGGAAACTGTTATGAATCATAAGGGCAGCTAACCATTGCAACTGCCAGAAGGAGGTAAGCAACCATAACAACAGCCCAATTTGTTTTCCGTATATCAAGCCTTAAAAGTAACCTGAGTCAAGAAAACCAGACAAATCCAAACGAACTGAAATATGCCAAGATTATATTTCAAAGAGAGCCTACATCTTGTAGGAAGAATCTCAGATTTTGAAGGTAGCCATTAATTTTCTGTTCATTTCTTAGCCTGCTCTTTTCAAATGGGTTTTCACAATCCACAGGGAATAGCAAATCAATAACAGAAAACCTCAAATGATATATATAAAAAATAATAATAATAGAAACAATAAGAATTCATAGCAGAAGCCCCCCAAATCCATAGGCAAATAGGTAGTAAAACTCAATTCAACAAGCTGCTGACCAAAATGAACTTTTCTGGTATGGACTTCAGTTACCCAAACAGAGAAAAAGAAACTGGTTCCTTATGTATGGCCTAACATTGGTAAAAAAACCAAACAAAAATCCCACGCTTTTCTCATTTGGTGAATCAGTTTTACCTGAAAGAGCTTGAATACTTGACTACTTTGCCTACAAAATGTTTAAAAGTGAGGAAGACTCCTGAAAGTAGCACTGGTTTTTTTCGGTTTATTTCATACCCTTGAAAGAGGCTGGGAAGCCCCTTCTCTAATTTAGTTACTGGATCTCCTGGTCATGACTGTGACCAATGGTTCGTAGCTGTCTTCTCTTCAAATTCTTGGAAAGGGTTTGAACTATTTTCAAGATTACTGAATAATGATAATTTATTTTATTAAAACCCATTAAAAGTCCTGACTTACCTTCCATTATAGACTATCAAGTCAATGGAAATGCACAGTGTCTAAAGCGAAAAAAAATCTGACACTTAGGTTTTATTACATCTATCATTCTAAATTTAGTGTAAAGGCAAAGGAATACAGTCTAATACATTTGTTCTCAGAGACAACTGAAATCTGTTGTTCACATGAGCTTCTTCTGTACAGAGAGGTGGTATGGTACAAGAGACATACTTATCTTTCAGGAGTTTAACCCAGCTCGCAGTCCACAGCCTGGATTATTTGTTGTGATTTAATATGATGTATTCTGTACCTAATAAACCATTTAATTCAAATAATTATTACATTATTCAACTAAAATTGGAGTGATAATGATATGTGGATTCCTCCACTGAACTCATTCCCTCTGTAACAGTTTCATAGAGCAATGTCATTTGAGGTAATCACTTTTTAGTGTAATAGCTCATTAATCATAAATTATTAAAATCTACATTAAATGAATTAAAGTGACTTAAAACAATCTGCACTGAAAAGGGAGGGTATTATTTTCAAGGAGGAAAAGGCAAGAACACTGTCTCATTCAACAAGCTAGTGGGATGGGATGCGGAGCACCCACCTTTGCAAAAACCTAAACTGCAACACAACATACCAAGAATTGTTCCAAAATTTAGGAATTTGGCTTATAAGCCAAGTGGATGTGCCTGTAAACTGAGTAAATAAGACTGAAGAAAGACCTGAGCTAATAAGTTCTTTCTATACATTTATTTTAAGAATACCTAACAACAGGTGTAAAAATTAGTAGGGGTGGAGATCACACAACCTAAAAGCAACTACCAAGCACAGAAAACACAAGCATACTTTTGTTTCATTGGCAGTGATTTAGTCCTGAAAAGTGCTTTGCTCTCGAAAATGCTAAAAATCAACATCATCAAGTGTTACTTCTGCGGCACTACTCAGAAAGACTGTGGTCAAGACACAGGGCTTTAATCCTGGAGATAATATATGTTGAAAACTACAATGGGTTCTACCAGAGCAGAAGGAACCTGTCAAAGTTTTCATTAGGAACCACTGCTTTCAAATTATTTTCCCCCTCTATTTCAAGGTTCCCGAAGCTTAATTATGGCTGATATTGCTGCCTCAACACTCTAGTTTGATCTTCTTCTTGGCCTCGCTTTTAATTTAATTCTCTTTGGCTGCCAAATGGCCAGTTGCAATATAAATGAGGAGGAAGCTGTAGCAAGGGTAGTGCAGAACCACGGCACTAGAGCTTCATCTTGGAGATGTCAGTGATAACAACAAAAGTCAAAATGCTGAGGAATCACAATATTCCAAAACATAAACGACACTGCAGAACTGAAGAAAGAATTCAATTGAAAATAATTGCTTTAGAGTCACACATCTGCAGTGACTGTAAAGCAAAACCCATCATAGTATTTCCTCATTTAAGCAGACTGTGATAAGCATAAGAGTGGGAGATTTGAGCTTATGTCTACATGGCAACCAGACGACAGAATAGAAGATTTGGAAGCAGATTACTGACTGATCTTCCAGAAAAGCAGTGTTTGCATGAAATACATCCAAAAGTGTGATCCACATCCAATACACCCCCGCTCCCCTAAGAGAACCTATCCAGAGAAAGAATGCCCTCAGGCAAACACAGTAGCTCCTGGCCTGAGAGAGATCTCTCTGGACTCGAATCAGGCTTTCGAAATAAGAGTTGTAAGGTTGAGACACAAAGCAAAGTCACACACTTTTAAACCAGAAGATTCCGTCAGTCTGGTCTGATATTCCACAAAACAGATGCATAGTATTTTACTGACTGCTGAAAGGTTTGCCTTTCCTTGGTACTGCAAGACAAGAAATAAGCTTTCTGGTGTGTCAGTGGATGTTTGGTTAGTAAAAACAAAAATTGGCTTTCCCTAGCACATAGCAGCTACTGCCAATTTATGGCTGTTACACAACTAGGGATTTGTGCCTTTACTTGACACTGGTCCAACATCTGTGCATTTATTTGACACACCAAAATTTAGAGAGGATGTTACAGGCTTTACAGAGAAAGAGAGCCTATGTATATTTTTGAGGTATCCTTCAGAGGCTGGCTCCCATAAACAACACAGTCCAAAACCAAGCAAGCAAACAAAAAAAAGACCCCTCTAAACTCTCCCCTCTATGAATCCATCTGTGCTATCACTGGTCCTCTTCTTCTGCTTGGCATTAAAATTATTTATTAAATCTCAAGCTCCAAGTAAAAATGTCACAGTGCAAGATGGGGTTCATAAGTGAAAAAGCAATGACATAAAAAATTGCTGTAACAAAACACAAATTAACAGCATGGTTTTAAAGGAGAAAGGAAATATGCTCATTTTGGGTGCTGGCCAACAGAGGTCAATCTTATTATACCAAAGATTAATTTGGCTTATTACAGCCTTGGGAAAACATCTTGTTACAGGTTACCTTCACAGGAAGAGAAAAGAAAAAAAATAGTGTGGAGGAAAAGCTTTCCTAATTTCTCCCCATCATCTGCCCAACTCCACCCCCAATTTAATTCTTAAGTGCCTGCTAACAATGGTACTTAAAAAGTTCAGTTTGGTTCAGCTAAGTGTGAAAGGAGAGTTCAGAGATTCTGGATTGTTGTAACTCATCCATCTTTGGTTGTGCCTCACTCTTACAGGCAGGAAAATCTCATCGCTTTTGAATGGCATCTTGATCACTTAATTTGTAGGTGAGTACTTGCAGCTTTCTTGGATCAAAGCATCTTTAAACCTCTTTAAACCAATAAAAATGTCCGGTAATTTCTTAATTGAGTATAAAGGGTGTGGTGGAATGCCAAATTAGTGCTAGAAAGCAAATGAATGCCTGTATGAACAGTAACTGGGTTGAAAACTCTTCACATAAAACCCAGACAGTATCAGTTTGCAAAAAGAGGTCCTTGCCTAAGAATTCTCACAAAGAAAACAGCACATAACAATTTATGTCATGGTAGTCAAGCCCAGAGGAAGCGACGAGGTGATAGGGAAGCATCAAACTGGGGCATCAGCTCTGGGTATACATCTCATTCTCATGCTGACTTCCCAGCACTTTCTGTCAAACAGCTTAGAATTCGTGCCCCAGTTTCCTCACAAAAGGGACATAATTTTATTTGTCCTTGAAAATCTCTTTTTTAGATATCAAAATGACCAAATCCTATCAAAAGATAGGAAGGTAGCTTTGTCTGGTTAGATAATCACCTTTAATTTAAGACAATGCGGTATCTTAGCTTTGCTCTGCTACTTATTTCCTGGTTAATCCTGAGAAAGTCCCTCTAGTACTCATCTGTCTCATTTCCCCAGACAAAATAATATAGCCGTACTGGAAAAATAAATGCATGCAGCCAACTTGTCCTACTCAGATCTGTGTCCACTACTGCCTGTAATCTGACAGTGTCGCAGGTGTTGTTTTCAGCTTGTGGGATGATGACATTAGCATGATATATTGAGAAGTCATGTAACTAATTAATTGAGCATTTCACTTTGATGATATGGCTTATGTTGAGGAGGGAGAAGAGTCCATCTGGATTCATTTAATTGTTTCTTTAGTCTTGCAGCTTAAGAGAAGTATCATGTGATCATCTGACTGCTTGATATTAATTTCAGCGTGAATACACACGAGGCGTAGCCATTGATGTTAAGGTGATAATTGATGACCACTTGGCATGGGCAGGTTTCCTATGTTTCTCTTCAGCATTCAAATAAACAGTTAGCCCTGTCTGTAGTGTATCTCTTTTCAGGCAAAGATTTTCCATACACCTGCCTGTGGTATTAATTTAATTTATGCAATGTTTCCTCTTATGTCCCAGTACAAATTCATACAGCGTCAATATTCATACAAATTGATAATATCAACAGCAGGTTCAAAGCAACAGTACATGGAATACCTAAGTATGCCTCTTCCATCTTGCAGGCAAGAAAAACACATTATGATGCAGACTGAAAAGATACAGAAGAAAGTACATTATTTTTGCCCACAAAATGTTTACTACTTTTTCTTCTTAAACAGATGTAAATTTAAAATTACATTTGCTGTAATGAGAAGATAAAACTGGGGTTTTGAGAACTTTTTCTCCATTATGGGAAGACATTCTTACAGATTAAATCTGCTGTTGACGAAGACAGAAGCTGACCTAAGAAGGGCTGATGCCTGTTGGGAAAACTGCATGCACCCATAGATGAGACCTGTCAACACAGCTTACATTGATGAGGTCAGACAGATTTCATAGCTGGTTTTGTTGTGTGTGGTTTTTTGGTTTGGGTTGGGTTTTGGGGGATTTTTTTTGTGTTTTTTTTTGTTTGTTTGTTTGGTTTGGTTTTTTTGTTTTTAATCATCTTTGCATTTGGAAAGATATTCTGATCAGAAGAAGAGCAATTTTAGGAAACAATTACTTTTAAAGAAGCATTTTGTCTCCAAGACTAATCAACTTAGCGTATTTACAGTAATGTGGACAACAGTCCCAGTAGCATCTTCATAACAAATCAGCATAACCGTAAGGCACAGATTGTGAATGTATCAATCGCAGGGCAGAGCAAAACCAGGTATACCAAAAAGCTTCTTTATCTATCCAGATCACAAATTGGTTTTGCGTTCTCTTGGGAACTTTTTTTCTGGAATAACATTGTTCCAGCTTCTAGCAGTATTATTCAAAATTACTACTCTTAACCCAAAAATATCTGGAAGGACCTATCCTGGTGGGCATTATGCAGACGAAACGGGCTCTTTCCCCTCCTCCCTCTTTAGATTTACAAAAATCTACTACCCTCATTGTGGCGAGAAGGGATAGTAACGCCCCCTGAAAACACTTAAGGGCCAGCTCCTGTTGAACAAGAACGGACCCTCCAAATGCCAGATGTTTAACTTGCATGGTTTCCAGTTGAAAATGCACTCCTAGATACTCAGAAAGCATTGGGGAAGCCTGAGTGCATTAGATAGCTTGAGATCCTTGAGAAAGCAACTAAGATAAATGCAGCCTGCAATAGATCTGGTTAGGTAAGCTAGCATGACATTGTGTCAGTGACCATCCCCTTTCTGTCATCACTTCAAAGTGAGAACTATTATATTGTTATCATAGAAGTAGGTTTAGCATCCCAATATTTTTTGCCTTATTCATACCGTGGAATTCAGTAAACCCACTTGCCCTTTCACATAAAAATGCATAAAACTCCCTCTAGATAAAGTGCTAGCCCTATTGGTAAAATGCACACAGCTCTAAAAACATCCCCAAGTACTGCAAAAGAGAGCACCAGCAACCCTAACTGACCTCCAGGAACAGGGTGAGCTAGCAAATCTGTAAACATGAAGAGTATGTGCTCCGGAAAGCATTTGAAAGGAGGAACGAGTGTAGTCACCAGCAGAGAGCCCAAAATGCCCTAATTTGCATGCTGTGCTACTCTCTGATCTGTAAATAAGAGCAATTAAATCAGAATACTGCTACTGGCTGAATGTTGTTTTTCAGATAAAAGCTTGCAGTTCCACCGGGCCCACAAAGGCACGGATATCGGACTGCACTCCGTTGTGCTTGCACGATCGCTGAGGTCTCTCCTTACCCTGCAGAATACACCGTTACCTAGGGAGTTTCTGCTCAGGTATCAGAAATACAGACAGTTGACTCCGAGGCCACCAAAATATCAGAAATCCTGATATTTTCTATTTTAGCAGAAACGTCTCCTAGATATGCAGGCCGTGGAGAGATTACCTCCATCAGGATCCAGGGGTTCTCTGGAGACAGCCTCCCTAGTCTCAAGAGTAAAATAGAAGTATGAAAGCAAAAGATTTGTTATTTTGACAGGAGGGGAAGAAAATAAAACATGGATTCACATACCTCAAAGGTCTTAAGTAAAAAGACAAATCATCCCTCCCCCAATCTCCAAGACTATTGTGACTAGATGACTCAAATCTTTTGCATATAGAGAGTACACAAAACCCGTGGCTATATATGATGCTTACAAAAATAACAGTTTTTAAAAGTGTTGCTCAGCATGACCAACAACTTTTCTCCTGAAGCCAAGTTCGAAATTGCTTCTAACCCTTCCTTAAACTTTGGTAGGAAACAGGCCCATTCTTTTTTCATATGTACATGGCTCTCCAGTCATTTCTCAACTTTCGTGCCTCTCAGGTCAAGAGAACTGTCACAAGACCTCTTTTATAATCCTTCTTAAGGGCTGGTCGTACCTAAAGTCAACATTTCGTTATAGATCTTCCCGTTTTATCCTAGAAGGACAGGATCTCTTGGACTGTTTTTATTTAGCTGTTTGTACCAGCCATGTTATTCTGATGTTGATTTTCTGCTACCCTTTTGGCTACTGCAACATCTGCTCCCTTGACCATGTTTCTTACTTTTCTTAGAACCCTATATTCCAATTATATTTCAGTCAAATACAATGACAGGAGAAATATATCCATTTCTCCTGAAATGTTTCTATGCACTTCCAAAATGTAGATTATCATAGATCTTAGAAAGCCTGTATTTGCTGTAAGCTTCATCTGGAATAATCACACATTCCATCTTTGCATTACATTTTCATGCATGTATATGAATGAAATAAATACGCATAGATAGACACAAAATAGTAAACTCCTTATGTTTTATTTTCCCCACTCTTCCTTCAACGAGCGAAATGCTTTTTGCACATTGGCATTAGAAGAAGGTGTCTTTTGAGTGTAAACTCTACTATCATGCCAGAGTTTGCATCATGCTTTCCAGCCTGAAGACACAGAGATTCACCAAAACCCACTCTGTAAAAGCAACATTTTGGATCTTCTTCCATACTGCTTCTCCTTAGTATATTTCTGCTCCTCCCTTTCATTAATCATGAACAATCTTTATGTGTATTCCTCCACAGTTTCTTCTCCAAAGGCCTCATGTTGTTCTCACCTCCCTCCTTTCCCTATTTTTCATGTACCGTGCCACAGTTAGGACTAGTATTCTTAATGAGTTTCACTTTTTTTTTCCCCTGGCTGCTACTTTCAGATCACTCAACTTCAGTGCGAGGGAGACAGGCAAACTTTTATTTTATTGTTGGTCATCTTATCATTATCAACAACACTCTTCTTTCTCTTTCCC
>NW_009622693.1:19842-74586 GCF_000690535.1 Cariama cristata
CCAGCACACATCATTTGATGAGCTCTGTTACTGAATCACCATGAAATAAATTGCCATGTTCCACTGTAATTTGCAAGGAAAGATGGCTTACACAGAAAATAACTGCTTTTAAAAATCATAATTCAGTTTACATAGTAGTTATTAACAGCAGGTTTCTTTTTGCCCTTCCTTTTATTTTCAGATTGTCACTTTTCTATCACATGTGGTTACACCTGTATAGAAAATTTTAAAAATGCAACTCTATAAACATCCACAGTCAACAACAACAACAAGAAAGACCTGTTCCTAAAGTCTCTAGGCAGTTGGGGACTACTGATAGCAGTATGATTAAAGAGATTAAGTTTGTTGAAGCCCATTATTAACACCGGCAAATTTTCTCTGAAACAATTAACCTTTAAAAATTCATCACAAAGTAGTGTTTTCAATGGTATTAAGGGAGTAGTATTTGTCTCTCCCTTGCTTCCCTTGTGCTGATCTTTAACAACCTCTCACTGAAGTGTTAAATTCTGAGTGCTTTAATGGCAAAAGGTCACCTGTCTCAGGTATCTGGCCCCTGAGCCATATACCAGAAGTAACCCAAGGTATTACACTGGAATACACTAATTTGCATATATTGCTATAAATATCAGGAATGCTTTTGTTTCTACAAGCAAGGCACGGTCATCCAATCTAAAAAGCTGCAAACCATTTTTTTCCTTAGCCTGCTTCCACTCAGCAAAGCCCTGTTTACCAAAACCATGAAACTGCAATGAGCTCATTCATTCACATCCGCACAGCATAGGGCAGGATGTATTTCTATAAACACACAATACAGACTTTTTTTTTCCTTCTCTTTTTTTTAAATGAAAGAGTAAAATAACTTGAGAGAGTTGCTCAGCAAGTCCTGAAAATGACATAATTTTATATCCAAGACATTTCATGCTTGGATATGTATTCTGAAGCAGATGGTAAGTCTTGGAAGAAGATGAAGAACTGGGATTCAGCCACAGCTAAATGTTCTGGAAAATGAATGTAGATTATAATGCAAAAAAGTACAAAAGGTGGAGGAGACTGATATTTCAATCCTATCTATTTTAAAGTGAACTCAACTGAGAGCTACACAAACATAAGGCTACGACTTCACGGTCACAAAGAAGGTGTCATTTCAAAGAGTCAGAGGCTCTTCTCGTCCTTCAAGGAACGGGAATCAACCCCTGTTTAGACGATATGGTACTGCTAATGTTTACCAAGCACAGCAATTACCGGAGTGCAAGTTCCAAAGCAGTCTCTTTGAGTCTAAAATCTGCTGAAAACTGAATTGCTCGAAGCTTGCTTAGGTGTCAGCACCAAGAAGATACAGCCTGATGTTACCCTGAAATTGCTAAGGAAAGCCCAGATTTCTCCACCCAAAGCAGTTTCAAATATCTTGTTCAACATTTCCTCTAATGACCTATAAAAACCTTGAAAATTCTAATTAAATTCCTGATGATCCATAATTGAAAAGCACCATCAATACAGAGATTCTGAGTATCTAAAGAAAGAAATGATGAGCTTGAACCTGCAGTCCCAGGAAAGGAATGAGATTCAATCAGAAAAATGCAAGTTTCCGCATAATAAGTAATAAATAGAATTACTGCTACATGTTGGGAGCTCATTAGGTGGCAACCACAGCAAGGAAAATGGGGTGGTGCTACTAGCTGACTACGGAGGCAGGGTACCATGCACCTTGCAGGTCTGAAGCCCTGGTATTCTAATAATAACAAATTCTTAAGTTCTTGTACAGGATCTGCAATAGCTCTTTACAGATGAGAAAACAAATACTCCAAATTCCATAAAATAATAATGTCCTATAATTATCTCCTAAAGTATGATTTTTATACTGCTGTTAGCAATTACTGCACTGTCCTAAAACATCTTATTTCCTAGTAGGTACAGAGAAGGTCATTTGGCTTTGCTCATTGTTTCATGAGAATAATATCTGCAATACGAATATCTGCAATACAAATATCTGCACAAGCTTCAAGGTATAATTTTACCTGATTTCACAAATCTTCAAGACGCTTTAACCTGTTTGAAAAATGTTTTTCTACAAAGCACATAAAATGTTTCCTGGTTTATGATCGCAGACTCCCTAATAAATATCATTATTTTGTTACCCATTTCAGATTATCCCAGAACAATAAGATATCCTTAACATCCAGCATTTACAGTATAACTAACTCTCAGAGCTTTACTCTAACTGCCACGTTTTTAAAACTGAGGTACAAATGTGTGAGAAGCCTGAAGTTGGAAAAGACAACTGCTTTTAAGTCAAATCTGACAAAGAAGTGAAATGGAAGCATGTTTTATAAAACAGTAGCTTGGTTAGGGTTTAACAACCTGTCTTAACCCTAAAAAACTGTTGGTGGGTTGTTTTAAGGCATTAGAAAAATCATTTTGAGTAGCGATCACAGGCGCTGAGATTCCTCAGTCCAACTGGAAGGCAGTGTGAGGATAGATTTGAAGTGGAAAGCAAGAATTCTGGTCCTCCCCTAGGGCGAGCACCTTCACTAAGGAGGACACGTGTGTGCAAATTCTCATTTGGAAAAGGATGGGCTGTGGGAAGGGTGGGGGAATGGTCAGTGAAGTCCAGAAGACTAACCCTGTGCTGTGAATGCGACCACACAACTTGGCCATGGAATTGGGCTTTTCCTTTTTTCTTTTTTTTTTTTTTTAATCTCTGGGAACACTAACAGGACTTTGTAATATTTACATCCTATAATTACCTTGAACAATGTCCTAGTAGCACCATCAGGGAAAAAGAAAAGGGCTTTTGTTCACAGACACTGTTAAACAAGGTACATTTTTTCTTCCTTACAAGGGAAGAGGATATGTACTGAATCACACTGACATATTCTTGGCCCAACATGAAGCTGATGTGATACTAAACTAACCTCAAAAAGTAATTTGATATGATTTCATTTCATATAAGAAGTTCATTTAGTTTTTAAGGCTTTGCTTGGTAGGTAAACATACATAAGACATTTTATTATTAAGACAAAAGGTATAAGAGGTATTGGTAGCACAGTAGGGAAGTAAGTGCTCTTATTGGACTTGAACATACATAATTTAAGTCAACATCAGATCATTTATGTTAAAGAGAAAATTTAAGTAGTGATTTTCTGTTTCTTACCACACCAGTTACCCACCAAGAAAGATTTACATGCTGTTTTCAAGAGATGAATGTTCAGCCTTGCACTATTTCTATTGGAATATGTTAATGACTCGGCTAGACCTCAGAAAACTCTGCTCGAACCTGCTGAAGCTGCTTGCCATTTTCCAACAGATTTCTTTCAAGCGAATGTTCATTCAAAATGAAATTAATTTGTTCGCTGCTGCCATGAAGGTATTTCCCAGTCTCCTGCTTCCGCGTTCATCTTCCTTGAACTCTGTGCTGGCTTTCAACACTGTTGGTAGCGCTCCCCTCAAAGACACACGCTTCAAAGCTTTTTCAGTCCTCATCTTCTGATTCCTCTCCTGATTGTCTCTGCTCCCTTTCTTGGTCTCTCCTTTGATGGATCAGTCTTCTGTTTTCAATCTGATTATTTCTGCAGTGCAACATAGACATCGCCAATCTTGCTTTAAACAAGTTAACTCCCGTAACTCAGTCTTGCCATAACAGCATAGAGCTCTGCTCAGGCTATTTTCTTCCTCTTCTCCCCACTTCATGTTTTCATATTTGCCATACATTGGGATTTTGATTTGAGAAAAGTTTCTTGTTAAAGCATTATCCTTTGCTTTGGCAAGACTAGCCAACACCTCTTAATCCTCTTATTTAGTTTTTTAAAACCCAAGGCTCCCTTTTACAAGCTGCCCACAAACCAGGTGGTTAAGAGGAGAAGTAAATGAGAATAAACAATATGTAAATCATAAATACTGCTGCTGTTATTTTTTTTTCTTTTTCTCTCAACTTTGTTTTCTATCAATTATAATTACTATCTGCATGAAACAGTGAGGATGTAACAAGGGACTATGCATTACAAGTGGAAAGCATTTAGTTCAGGGTAATATAGTGTAGACACCAAAACAAAATTCCTGCTACGTTTTATACACAGTCCCTTTCTGCAACACAATTGCTTCCTCCCTCCTTGCCAAAGAAGGTTAGGCACATTTTTTACTGTCAGCCTAAACCCGTATTTAAGGTTATTTGAAACAAAGCCTCAGGCTTCAGTCTTGCAGCTTGAGACCAATCCTATCTGTATTAATGAGCTCTATAATTGTCTTGTATAACATAGCTTTCAAACCTGTAAACCTTTTAAAATTATTTAAATCTCATTTTCAACTTACAGAAATGCTTCATGGATTCTGCTTGCACTTACCAGAGAAGACTTCTTGCTAAAAGTCCTTAAGCTGTATTTCTCACTTAACAAAATAGTTTTAAAAATCAAATACTGGCATCCAAGAAATAACTTTTGTTTATTATGCAATTCTACTCCTCAACAAAATAACTTTAGATGTAAACATGACACATTTTTATCCATCACTCCTACAAACATGCTCCGAGTCATGCCTGGGTTACTCCTGTCATTAGCTCTTTGTTCCAGTACATGCCGGAGTCTGCCGGGATATAAGAATAAGCAAGGTCCAAGACTGTGCATGACTGTCAGTGCTCAGGCCACTTCACACCAGGTCACTTCAGCTCAGACGTTACATATAGGTTAATCAGAATGCCACACGTCAAATAAGGCAATTACACACAATGATCACTTCAGCCGGCCCCAAAATCAAAGCTCTTTGTAGCTCATCTTCCCTATAAAATGCAGAAGCTAAATGGTTAATCAAGATGCTTATGTAGTATGTCTGAGAGATCATCATTAAAAAAAAAAAGAATAAAATCCTTGCACCACTGAGCAATCAAAGCATTTTCTCTGAATTTACTACACTCATTATCTTAAACTAAGTGTTTGATCTCAATTCACAAATTAGAGTGACTTTAAAGAAGCTTGATCCCATATTAAGAGGCCAGTAGCTCAGATCCACATTTCCTTCTCTCTTTCTGTAGTCTCCTTCAACAGCTCTGGCTAAAATCTAACAAGAATTCACTGAAAACAAAAAAGTTCCTACAGACTTAGACATTTTTTTTAATTGCCACCTGACATTTTGTATTTCCCAGCAAAACCAGGAAAGCCCCAAGGTCTGTTCCTAGCTATACTGGTGAAAACTGGGAGAAATTCAACTGATTTCCGAAGAATATCCATGGAATTACACTGGCCTCTTCCTTTGAAATTGTGCTACAATGTTTATTCCCAGTGAACTCCAGTCATCCACACGACATAAGATGGTGAGAAAACCTTGTAAATTGGTATAGGACCACTTGAGAGGTCAGCTCCTATTTCTGAGATGACTCTCACACATATACAAACATGGCAGTATTCACCAGACTTTCCACTTTGAGAAGTTAAAGATGATCTCAACTTGTGCTGTTGTGATGGATTCTAAGACAGAGGTCATGGCTTCATGTCTTATCTGTGCCTGCTCATTCCTTTGGTTTTGTCTGTTCATGTGTGTACCAGACAGGTACATGCTGTACATGATAATAAAAGAATATTTTTCTTGACTTTTCTGTTAATCAAGAGATACTGAAGTGGTTAATCTAGAAAAGTCAGTAGCAAGAAAAATAACAAAACAACACAGGCAGAAGTGCACTTTAGAATTATCACCGAGTATGAAGCATCCTCCTCAAATCCTTCAAAGTCATATTCAGCTCTGCTTGCTGTGTACAGCTGAGACTATTTGGCAACGATAAAAAAAAAAAGGATTGCTGTAAGAGGTTATGAACCTTTACACCTAAATGAGTTAATATCCTTCAAACTCCCTCCTCACAACTGCTTCATAGAACTCAGATTTCGAGAACACTAAACTGAAAGTTGGTCCTCAAAGTTGAGAAACATACAGGTAAGTTTTAATTAAATCAACAGATCTAATGATACCTACCCAAGGTCACAATCTGGCTCGGAGTGAAGCCAGGTTTCCTTTCATTTCTGTAAGCTGGAGGCTTTAATTCTCCATCTTCTTGCACTATGCATTTTTCTGTGCTTAAAGTGAGAAAATGCTAGCAGTGTATTTTGCAGGCACAAAGGGCTTTGAGAAATGCCCCGCAATGAGGGATCACATTGAAAGCAAGGATCTCAAGGGAATATTTTTGGTAGACTATACTGCAAGAACATTGTTTCTTTGACTATAGCATTCCAAAGAAATTCAAGTTGTACTTTATCACTTACAGTCCACTTGCACGCTACAATGCTGTCTAAAGCCGATGGTAGACCCACGAGATTAAAATGCAAGTTTCATTTTTTTCTATTCAAGACTTCTTAAAATCTTTGGTGAAAGACACTGCCTAAGAAGGAAAGTGAAACAAAAGCCCTACTAAAAAACTATATTTTTAGACCCATATCTTTACAGTGGGCAAAGGATTTTTCATACTATCCGTTTTACCTCCAACCTGTTTTTTTCCAGAAAAACACCAGACAGTGAGTCACAGCCTCTAGGTTTATGCATGTGCTTAATATTGAGGGAATACTTAAGAAGTGCTCTGCTGCCCTCACAGTTAGGTCCTGTTTTCTTCCCCAAGAATCGCAGCCCTGCCCCACCGAGAGGAGGGTGTGAAGATGCTGTGCCATCCATCTGCCCCACATACACTCTTACTGCTCTGCCAAATATAATGCAATTCATCCTTCATCCACTACAAGATAACCAATGTTTCATGATTTTTACTTTAATAGTATCCTCCAAGTAGGAAGGATTGAGATTTTAGCACCTTTTTTTTTTTTTTTGGTTTCTTTTCCCAGCTTTGAGAGGTTGGCTTTTCTTTTGATGTGCAAGATTTCCAAATAACGCAAACATCAAAATCCTGTTCAGAGAGCAAAGAAAGCACGTCCAGCTCCCCCTGCCCCCCGCCTTCCCTGAGACACAGTCTCGCCAAACAGACGACAAAATCTCCATCGTTCGCTGCCATTCATGGATGGGGGTATGAAGACATTGTTTCATGTATCCATTGGTTTTAACAATGCTTTTGACTACCTTCACATACAAGGCAGCAGTGCTGGGAGTTATTACTCTTGTTCACATTAGAAAACCCACCGCTGCCTGGGACTCCCTGGCCACGGTTGTAGGCTCAGGTCACAGCAGGGCTGACCTGTGTGGGCTGGGCAGAAATGTTTTCCTGCTTGTAGAAGCACGGGCTAAGAAACAAGTCTAAATATATGATGGAAGTAGGAGGCAGGAGCGCGCGAGAGAGAGAAAGGCTTCCTGAGGACACTGGAGTAGCAAGCCTGGTATTTCAGAATAGGAAAAACCTCTGATGGCTGTTTCTCTTGTGTTCTGAAAAACAGGACTTATTTACAAAACAAACGCACTGAGATTGTACCAAAAATACTGTGTGCTCGTGTTAGCAGTTCCTCCGCCTACACAAAGTCTTCTTGCAGGGTCTTTAATTTTGACTAGCTGCTCAGGTTAGTAGAGTAGTGGTAGTAAATTCAACTCCTGTTGGTATTTACAGACTGCCTTCAACATTGTGAGATAGCGATATCGGTATCACTTAATCAATGTTTTCCTCAATACCACAAATGAGATTTCCTGAGCTTATGAAAACTAGGCTACCAATATAGAAGCACTGTTTTCTAAAGTCTTTGGCAAGCCTGTATCATTGCATTTGCAAATCAGCACAGGTCTGCATAGATGCTTCAGTATTTTCTTGTGCAGGAAGCTCAGCATTTCGGCAGATCGCAGACACAGATTAAATATCATGCTTTAGGGAATAAAATCTGCTATTCTTCAAAGTAAAGATGCTGTATTAAATGTAAGCAAATCAGATGTGACCTGCAGAGGGTGCCGTGGCAAGCTGTGTATAAAAAGAGAAAATAATGATCAAGTGAGTTCTTTAACATTGAGTGAAAACACACAGTCCACCGGAGTGTATGATACTTGAAAGGTATGATTAAATTCATAGAGGGGTTGCTTCCCCCCCTCCTTTAAGGTCTCTTTCTTTACTAAATCTGGATATACAGGATGGAAAGGGAAAAAAAAAAAGCGCATGTTATAAATAAAGAACCAAAGTTAGGAGAGCTGATAAAATATGAACACCATTCCAAGGAGCTTAATGTGTCATAGCTGCATAATAGAAAAGGGAGTGAAGCGCGTATGTGCCCCTGCTGCTTAACAGTAGGTTTGAAAGAGGCTGCAAAGGCAGCACAAGTGGAAAATTCCCTCGTTGGCTGCTTTCCAAGGCATCTATTCAGCTTATGAAAAATACGATGGTTTATTTGATATCAAGTGTATGGCTTGGGCTTTTTGTGGTTTTTCTACAGAGAATCAACCGGAGAACGGAGTGGGACACTGGAACCCAGTGTCTTCTGCCTCTCCCCTTGCCCCCTCCCATCCAGGCCTTTATTATTTTTAAACCTCTCATCAAATCTGTAAAATGCTTTCTTCGTACAACATAGCCAGTCATCTATGTGACGGATGACATGAAAATGCATTTCTCTGATCATCTTTTCTGGTCTCAGAGGTGAACAGTAGCCTAGTAACCAGGGGCTGCTAAGTACTGATACCGTGATTCAGTGCAGCTCTGGTAAGCCTGACATCTTCCATCTCCAGGGGAATCACTGTATTAAATTTACATTAAAGATGGCTGCATGACTGACCCAAGGGTCATATTAGCATTTTTACATCGGTAAGTTGGTCAGCAGAATGTTTCTGTATCATGAACATTATTCCGGTACTCTATTGTTAGGAATTAAACATTTATGAGAAATTTTGTAAGAGCGTATTAGCAAGAATGAGCTGGTAAAAAGTACAATAAGGGCAGAGCAGTATCAATATGTAGATCTGAGAAAGAAAATCAAATTGGATTCTTTTCATCTCAATATGAAAGTGGACACCGGGAAACCAGCAGGAAGGTGAGTGAAGGGAATACTCTGTTTACTGGCAGAGAGACAACAAAGGTAACGGTGACAAATGTGCTTAATCCTCCCTGCTCTCCTGCACTCGCCTGGCTCTATTCTCATGCAGACCCTTTCATCAGATGCAAAGTTTGCCAGTGTAAAGCAGATAAATATTATAGACCAGAATCTCCATTTTCAGATGAGCACAACACGCTGAGCTACTTGGATTTTACACCCTTGAGATTCAAGGATCAGTCACAAAACAGACGAGGGACTAATTGACATTTATTCTGTACTTGAAAGGACATCAACAACCGTATGTTAATAAGGATCAGCTGGGAAAAGATAGTAGAAAATAGAAATATAGAAAACGCTACCTTGCAGCTGTCTAAGTGCAGGAGGAATGAAAAGGAACCAGCATGACTTGGCATTCAGAACGGAATAACAACGGCTCTCACAACCCAGTAATATCTATTTGTCTGTACCCTAGGTAATTCCATATGGACGAGAATGACCAAAGAAAAACACTTAACAATCTAATAAGCACTAATAAGCACATTTCTTTGCACTGAAGAATAAATTTAAGACCAGTCCAGCAATGAATTCTATTATATTTAAAGGATATTTGGCTATTCTATGCCTTTCCCGCTCCACAACCTCTTTTTTTTTTTTAAACTCGCAAGACTGCCTTCTAGGAAAAAAGCTTTCATTGGCAAGGTGACATCAACATGCGAAGGTAATTTCAAGCACCTCTCTTCTCCATTTCTAGAAAAAGAGAGTGACTGGGTGGTTTTCAACCTGGGAACCTGGGTTTGTAGACACTAGCTCCTGGCTTGTCCTTCTGCCTTGATCACCCACATGTAAAATGAGAAAGGAATAGCTCTTCCATACTTCAGAGTTTTAAGAAAATACCTCATACGAAGAATGTGAGATGATACAATGTTTGGAAAGGGGATCGTCAGACTTTTGTCAGACAGTTCCTGGCTGGATCTGGAGGGAAAAGGATGACTTCTGACAAGAGGAGCGGCAGAAGAAAGTAAATGCTCTCAGACACAAAGCAAGGGCATTGAAATACAGCTATTCCCATCAGATATTCAGTGCCAGCTCCTGGAATATCTCCTCCATTATACAACCACTCGGCCAAGAATCTATTGGTTAAATAATGTGCTAAAACACAAATGTGGAAGAATCATACGTGTCTATATATATATATAAAAAAAAAAGTTCAGAAAGAACTTTCTAATCTCTATTCAAGCCAAAAAGCTCTTTAAAACGTGTTCATTGATTTTAGCAGTAATGTGCCAACTTCCAAACTAAAGTGATACATTTGCTCTGGGTGACCGACTTCAACTGAAGCCCTGTGTTCCTGGAGGAGCACAGACTGCACGATGAGCCTGCACCTACCTCTTTAGTGAGCTCTGAAAAAGCACTCTTTATATATATAAAAAAATCTTTGGCTTACCATGTATTCCTTTTCTCTTAGAGTTTGTTTTTTTGGGGGGTTAGGGTTTTTCTTTGTTTGTTTATCTTGGGGTTTTTTGTTTGTCTGGGTTTTTTTTTGGTCTTATTCTTTCCTGTTTTCTCTTGAAGGCTTGTCTCATGTCTCATGATACTCATACCTTGTTTTTCTAGGGATGGTCATTTTATTCTTGTTTTCTCTGTTTAGCATCTTCAAGTCATCACTCTTACCAATGTATGTTTGTATCTATTCAGATCCCTGACAGTCAAAAATCTGATTCAGGCTGCAATATATAAAAATCCAAAGTCTTTCAAAAGTGTTTGACACAAACAGCTATTACAAATGCATACAGTCTCCTCCTGAAATGACAAGCTGTTTCAGTTGGAGCCAGGACAATAGCTTGCCAATGGAAGAACGTGCAAGGTAAGACACTGGCACTCTCACAGTGCTGAAAAATTGCTATTGAGCACTAGAAGTGCTCTCAAAACCCAGTAGTCATGATATCGTGCCAGACTCAGGGGAATTAAGCCTGTTTTGCCTTCTGGGGGTGGCTGGGAACTGTCCCAAGCCCTGGCACAAAGCAGAAGACACTAAAAAGCTGCTCTAACTCATACCTGAGTGTCCACCACTCCGACAGTCTGTTACAGCAGCAGGGACTGGCAGGGCTCAGAGGCATTTTGGCTGCAGACCCTTGCTCCTCCAAAGACACCCCCCCCCCTGCCCCCCAAGAATACACAGCAGAATAAAAGCCCCTTGATTCTTTGCCACCAGGAAATCCCTTTCCACTGAAGAACCCTCCTGGGACTGCATCTGTGGGTGTTGTGATTGCTTTGGCAACTGCAGGAGATGGAAGGACGTGGCCAAAACATGCCATTTTGCAGAAAAGCAAGACCTAATGCAACACTTCTAAAGCAGGCAAGAAAATAATTTTAAGTATTTATGTACTTGTACATGTACTTATATGTATTTAGGTACTACTTCAGTTTGGGCATAATAATTAAAAAGTTTTATAATTTTGGTGCACAAAAGTTTTAGAGTCCTTTTGAGAGAGTCAGATTTGAAAATAGGGAGGAATTTATTTTTGTATCTTCTTTACATGACGTTTTCACAGGTATCATAAACACCATCTTTTTGCTTTTGGCTATTCACAAAGTGGTTGACTTAGCAATAATCTTGGAAAAACCAATTATCACTTCAGAAATTAAGGCTAGACTTTCAGCTAGGCTGCTTCCAAATGAAGCCCTGTGACTAATTTGTGCCGTTTTCCCTTTCTCCATGAGAATGCAGGTTTTCCCAGAGCACAGCTATTCAGGCAGCTTGCAAATAAAACTGTAACCGGAGAATAAGTCCCTGTCCCTTTCCACTCACATGCACACAGGACACAAGCAGCAAATCTCCATCCTCTGTTTGAAGGGGTTTGAACCTGCATCTCCTACTGCCAAAATAAAGACTCGGATTACCAGGCTATGTGCTATTTCAAGGGTGACGCTTTTATAATCTTTATACTATAAACTATTCCACTTTCCATGAGGAGTAGAATATGAAAAGAAAGAGTAGATAACCATGAGCAGGAATCACTGCATCCCGGTGATCTTGGTAGTCACCTAGGGAGGAGGTGACCCAGCAAAACCTTGTTTCAATGAATGCATAATGTTAAGTACACACTGGAGCGGGGATGTGAACCCACTTCATACTTCTCCCAGAGAGACCCGCCCCAGTCATTAGGCTGCCGTTGTATTTTTTCCACTGCAGCCCAATAAATCATTAATTACTTAAAGTAACATGAAAGTAGAGTGAAAACCTTGAAGGTGTCACTGGAGCCCCTGCCACCGCGGAGCAGCAGGGAGTTACAGCGGTCGGCTGCAAAATGGCAGCAGAGGCTCTAACTTCGGGGAAAACAAACAAAGGGTTGCGTTATCACTTTTTACCTTTGCAGCAGTGTTTCATTAGGTGTTTTCCTCTACTCTTTCTCATACCAGAAGGAAATCAGACTGGAAACGGATGCTCTCCTGCAGTACATGATTTGTTAACTTTGCTCCTGAGGATACTCTCAGGTTTCAGCCGTATTCCCCCACTGAGCAGGTTCTTCTGGTTAGCCCCAGCTTTTAAAGCACTGGCTTTTTATGGACCCAGCTCCCCTCCCGCATTACACAGAGGACCCTGGCGCTCAGGTCAGCACTGTCGAGTACATCAGGCAACCAAGCACTTCAAAGTCAAAGCTGCCGTGCTGGTTGGGCCCTGCCATGACCATCCCCTCCTCAAGATGAACAAAGCCGATTTAAAGCAATAAAAGATGTGACCACCCTATGCCTCTCTATGAAACAATATCAGTAATAATCCCCCCGCTGCCTCCTCCTCAGATGTTTCAAAGATCACGTCGAACAGTCTGACAGGCTTGTGACAAGCCATGGAAAATCATGCCGCCTTCCTGCCGTTGTTAGTCAAGCCATAAAAGCTCTCAGAAAAAGAAATAATTTTTATTTTTGTGCAGGGTACAGGCTACAAATCTGCCTTTAATATCACTCTCAGGGTTTCAAGTAAGATCTTTTGATCTTTCAGCAGGTCCCTTGTATAATCTCATATGGCTAATCGTTTTAGGCAGTGACAAACAGCAAACTGTGCCTGACTCAGCAGTCTCTCACTTTCTATATCTATCACCCCAATGAAAAATGCAGCATTTCCCTGCTGGCTCTTCCTTTAAAATTTGTGCTGGGCCTTCAAATAGACAGGGAGAGAAGGGCAGCTGTAAGAGGTGGGGTGGGGGGGAACAACATCAAGATTTTTGACTTGGAAGCTGTCACGTTGATGACTCTCAAACACCTGCCTGCAAACAAAAAGAATTAAAACCTAACTCAAAGAAAAGAGATATGTATCGCTTACAGAAACGTAGTTCACAGTTCTGCAATCAGGTAGCTTATGTGAGCTGGAAGAGTGCTGGTAGAAGGTTTCAGTAGGACTACTCATCTACTTGGAGAGGCTGTGTGCCTAATCACAACTGAATCACAGCTTAACTGATCAGGGCAAAATATGTTCAAAATGCCCTAACATACCATCTAAAATTTGTATGACACTGGCCTACACAAAATGTGTGTTCAATGAATTGAGGCACTGAGGTTTCACTCAGAAAAATGGAATCTTTACCTCACAGCTAAATCATCTGAGATTTCTACTTCACATTTGAATCTTCTGAGGCACTTAAAACAGATCACAACACAACATACCACGGGAGAGCTCCTCCTAACCTCTCCAAAGCAACAAAGAAGTAAGTGGCTCCAAAGACTGGTTTACGCCGTAAGAAACTCAAAAAGGCTGTAGATGAGTTCTTCTCGGTTTGTGTTTTTCTATTTCCCTAGAGAAGGAAATTTTAAGAATTGAATGCAAAGTCTGTGTTAAAGGAATTCTAGCAAGTATGAGAAAGCAATCCAAAAGCTAAACCCAAGATGAATCTTTTTTTACCACAGGCGCTAGAGTGGCAATGAGCTTTAGCATAATTTCACAGGAAAGTGAGAAGAAGGAAAAAAAAAAAACAAACACCACACCAGAAAAAAATTCCAATAGAGTCTGGAACTTAAACCTCACCTTTCCCCCAGACTTTAAAACAAAAGAGATCGTGAGGAAAAGACCCACTCTTGCTTTCTGTTGGAGGAACCATTGATTCTTCAGGAAGTTTAGAATATTTTTTGTTTCCCTGTTTTAAACAAGACCCTCTGCTTTGCTGTTTTACCGATGTCTCCCCTAAATCTTTCTTTTTTGCTTTTCTGCTTTTGAAAGCATTGCACACAGTCTCTGCGTCTTACAGACCAGCAATGATAGCCAGTAGAAAACAGAATTTTCCAGAGTGAGAATGGTGAGCTGTGCAAGGTCTGATGACTGGAGGAGTGCGGCGCTGAGGAATGCAGAATACGATACAGAAGAACCAGAACAATAAGATAAGAAGAAGAGACTGATCTCCAAACCAATCTTGGACGGTTGGGGTCCAGAAACTTACGAAATTGCATCCTTTAGATGAACTTAGCTCATTATAATCTCATTATAATGCTAGAAACCACACCCCTAGAAGGAGATTTTAGATGCAAATTGAGGACCATCTTAGTATAACAAAATAATTAGGTAATGACACATGTGCAGATGATGTGTTGTCAAATGCGATCATAGGGAACCAATCATTTGCTTTTGGGCAGGTTCTTCTTTGTTCCTATCTTGTATAAAAGCTGACGTGTGGTTTTAGAGGGTGTGCTAGCTTTGTGTGATACCACCTAGCACCCATCTCTGTACAGACAGGGAATAAAACGCCTCTGCTCTGGGTGTATATTGGCGTATTGCACACCAGGAGAATGAAGCCCCCTTTGGGGACAACAGCTATGCCAAGAGATTCTACAGCTCAGCGGCAACTCCAGTCATTCATCTCATGGCTCTGGTTTTCCTCTTGCATACGTCACTTTTACAGCACCATAATCCCACTGACTTACACTTACATGACCAAGTCAGGTTATGTCATTTCTACACAGCTCGTTAGGCTGAGGACAAACCAGAGCTCGCTGGACCACTGTAGAGTAGATGCCTTTCCCCTGACAAAGGCTTAGGAGAAATGCCTGTGGCAGCAAGGGATGCGCTGCAGTGGGTTCAGCATCCAAGTGAGGATAAATGTCCACAGTCTGTGGAAGCTTCACCTGTGCAAACAGCTGATTTGTGGAAATACACATGGCCCTACTTCTCCCTCTCAGAAATCGCACATCTCCTACGCTAGACATTATTTCTGTGCCTACCCAGGGGTGAACACATTGGCTTCTGCAGGGAATCTCACCCGTGGCACAAATGTTTCTCAACATCAGTTGTTTTGTCATAGCGGGATCCCCAAAACCGGCAACATCGTCAAAAAGGTTTTAGACAACTGTCTGAACACTGCAGTTGCTACACATGATCTCAACGAAAAACTCAACGGTGAGGATTCCAATAGGATTTATGCACAACAAAATGACTGCTTCTTATGATACATACGGGGTCCTGTCAGCCCAGAAAAAGCAGAAACCTGTTAAAAATAGTAATAAAAAAAAGTCTTTCAGCCAGCAAAAACGTGCTAAGTGAGAACTAAAAAGCCTTTCGGCCGGAAGAAATGTGCTAAGTGAGGACTAAAATGGCAATGCACATTTAAAGAAGGCACTCCAAGACAGGGGAGATGAATATGCCAGGAAATTAGTGAAAAGATACAGTCAATACTAGTAGAAATGTGTATTATCCAAGTCAGTTTCTTTTTGGATAAAACAGACAGGAAGAGAGTGCTAGCGAGGTCAAGAGACTTGTTTGAGACCAAGGAAAAAGAGGAAATGTGGAGCCAGAGGGTGCCCAGGGCGAGCAGGACTCAGCTGCTCCCTCCCCAAAGTCTGGTCACGTATCTGCTCTCCAGCACAGTTCTCTGACCGGGGCTTTGCGGCATCAGCCCTCAGGTACAGCATCTAAGACCAGTCACAATGTTATATGGCGGTTTGGAGAAAAGATTGCCTTCAGGTGCATTTTACGTTTTACTTTTCACTACTTTATGCCTCCCTTTCACAACAGCCTTTTCAGCTTTGTAGTAAGGAGCTGATCTCTCGTTTTAATTTTATCTGCTGTTTCAAGTAGACTTAAGTGAATCTGACAGTCTCAAGACACGTGGCTTTTATGAAAATGACAAAATCCAAACAAATTGGTGGTACTGACAAACCCTTTGGGCAACCTGCAGTGAAAGCTCCATTTGGCAATCCCAGAGGCTAGGTCAGGTCTTCTGCTAGCTTGCAGAAGTCAGTTTGAGAGTGATACTGCAAGTTACCATATAAATCAGACGATATTTCCCATAACGGATTTTATTCAATACCCTTTGGCAAAGCTCAGACAGTGGGGAAAAACAACATTGCCCTTCCAGCATTTATTTAGCTCAGAAACTTCTGACTCGTGCACCCTCCATCCCATTTTCCCTAGTGGTCCTAAAAGGAAATTGGTTTCCTCTCTTCAGTACTGCGTTTTCCTAAACTGCATCCGAACATGATGCCTAAAATAACCCTCACAAGCTGTTACGTATATTGGATTTATGGCATAAGGGTATTACTATACTTGTAGAACTGCAGGTCTTTTTGTCTGAGTGTTCATGGATATTTTTGATGTCCTGAGATTTTCAGTCCTTCAGAGCTTCAGTGGATAAGAAAGTGCTGCAGCAATGGCGTGCCAAGGGGTATTTGGAATCGGAGAGCTGTAGACTTCAAGAACAGCAGTAATAATGGCATCATAGGCAGGACTCTGGAGCTTGAATTGGCAGTTGTACCACAACAGATTAAAATAAGATTTATAATTTGCAGTTACAAGTTTTATATCAAGACACCTGCGAGACTTCAGTCTTACAATCTATCAGTCCCTGTTCAGCTACCTTTAACTCTTTGATAGTATTACACCTTAACCTTGAGACACATCAAATCCTAATATTCAGAAACCTATGTGGGACAGGAATACCTCCTGCGTTCCTTAAGTATAGTTAGAAAACAGCACATTCCAAGTTCTTGCATTTCCCAGCCTGAGCTGTCTTCAGTGTTGTTATTTTTCTAAGCAGCTATCAGCTTCAGCCTCTTGACCTCTGCCAGCCCATAATCTTCCAACTCCCTCTCAGCCATAAACCACAGATGCTCCACACCCTCTGAACACAAATGACTCAATTCCTGGTGGTTCTGATGGATACTAAAACATGCCTTGATGTCTCGTCCCTTCCTTTTTGCTCAGATTTTATGCTTTAAGAAAAAAAACAAACAACCACCCACCACATCCAGCCTTCCAAGCTCCCTACAAGGGACTCAAAACTGTCCTGGAAACTATAACCAGATAGATAGTTTAGAATATTTTACTACAACTTACATATTGATTTTCCTTCTAGTTTAAGTATCTTTGTGAACAGAAATGTTAATGATTTCTGTTTATCAAATTTTACCTATTTTTCTATTTACGAACATGCACAGTTCCTCCACTTCATTACTTACAGGACTCTTGAGAATGTTTCTTGTATAAGTAGGTCATCTATTTGCTGCGAACCGTAAGCTCAGAGTATGTAATCACTAAGTACTCCATCAAGCGGAGTGGTGTTACTTCTTTCCTGAATGAGCAACTCAGAAACACATGCATTTAAAATAGTGAAACCTACTTCTAAAAAGAATTAAAAATAAAAAAATAATAAAAATACATAAAGAAATATTATTTTGTGAAAACCTTCAGAACCTACCAATTTGTGTGACAACCATGTGGCAAAAGGTAACCATGAAAAAGTGGAAAGTGCTATGCAGCTGCATTTTAATTTTCAGCTTAGAATGAATGTTATCACCATACTCCTCCTCCTCCTGCTGCAAAGTAATGTAATTGCCTAAAGCTTCATTCATGGTTTTCTGACACTACTTCTGAAGGAAAGCATCCATTGAAAACATCAACAAAAATTACTTTAAGAGGAAGAGCTATAAAACCCAAGATTAAAGTGAGTCATCCCACAAATATCTGAAGTACAAATGGTCTGTACAAAGCATTTCCATACATCTTCTGGAGAATTTTCACTGCTAATTAATGTAATCTGACAAAATTAGAGGCAGACACTTCGTAAGAAGTTCTTACAAGCGAGTACCAAGAAAGTGCTGTGCCCCTTCTCTCTTACATACAAAACAGCAGCAAGATGCTTGAGTCACTTAGACAACTAGTCAGATTTTTGCTCACAGAGCCCACGTTACACGATGGCTTAAATGACACACTGCTTATTGAGAAAGCTGTTATATTTCTAAGGCCCTGTGGCTTTAGAATTGTGTAGATTCAAATTTTTTGAGATTAGCGATATAGCAACTCCTTGTTTGTGTCAGACACAACGTTTTACTTCTGATGAAGCAAACGGAACAATTGGCATGTGTCATTACAAGGCTTGAAAAACGCAGGCTCTGAGACAATTCAGATTCCTTTTAAATGATCAGTGGGTGAAGCTCAACCGCTTTCAGCACCAACAACCGTCTGAAGTCCTGAGTGCGTAACCGGGAGCAGATCCTCAGCTGGTGCGGATTGTCACAGGACCGCTGAAGATGCTTTACACCAGCTGAGCATCTGCTGCCAGCAGTTTTCTAAAACTGCCCACATTTCTTCTACATGCATCGTTGGGTTGGCTGTCGAGCAGGAGTGGATGTACTCCTTATGTTCTCGCTTCCACTTGGAGGGGGCATGATGCAAGACCAGCCAGCTTCAGCGTATGGAGGCACGGTTACTTGTGCTCTTGGTACGAGGCGAGAAGCACCACAGTCAGTGCTCATGGGTGGGAGAGGACTGTCTGGGCTGAGGAATTCCACCACACTTGGCTTATCAGAGCACCCTGAGCTCCTCCTGTCACCCACGGCAGGGAGATACCAGGATCTGCTCACCAGAGCCCCAAACCTGTATCCCCTGGGGTCCCCTCCATTCCCTGCTCAAAGTCCTGCAAAATGTAAAAAGGATACCTGCTAATTCTTTGATTGCTGGTGCCAAGAGGCACAGAATGCAGCAAATCCAGCATCAAATTTTCTCTGACACCTCATCTACCATCACTGAAAGCAGGAAAAAAATGACCAGCAGTCTCGAAAAAAATAATACACTTCCAATTAGTGCTTATGTTCAAACTCAAGAGCACCTCCTGAAATGGCCTCTACAGATTTCCCCATTCCAGAGTAAACATAGTAAGCCTACTCTAGCCAAATCCATCTTTGATAAGAGAAGAAAGGCTACATTATTAATATTTGAAGTCAAGGAAGGATAAACAAGGATGTTGGAGAAATTAGACATCAATTAGACTTACTCTTGCTATACCTTAGAGTAAGTATACCCATTTCTTTCACTTCTCCTGAGAGGCAATCAATAAAGCAAACAATATAGATTACTACAAAAAGAGTAGAGGAAAAAAACCCAGAGAACATCATTATGTCTCTGTATATACCCACAGAGTGCCAGTATTTTGAATAACTCAGGCAGTCCTGGTCCCCCCTTTCCAAAAGGCTACAGTAAGACTGGAAAATTTTCAGCAAAGAGTGACAAGAATTATGCAGGCACAGGACAACTTCCACATCAGGGAGGAATAAACAGGCTATGCTCTACAACCTGAAACGGAGATGTCTAAGGGGAGTTACGATGCTGGTCTATAACATTATTTATGGCACCCAAAACCAGAGAGGAACCAGCAGTTCACTGTCCCTCCCACCGCAGGGCATCAGCGAAGCTGGCAGGTAGCAGGAGCTGGTCCAGACAAACGTGAGGTCGCTGATCACACAACAGGTACAGAGGCCACGGGGAGTCCTTACCCCACAGCGTTGCAGAAACTACAGTCTTACACACATTTCCAGGGTAAAATCTACACAGGGCTATCAACACACAGATATTGGAGACTAGAATAATATTATGGGGAAGTGCCATGATATGTTTGCTCAATTTTTATACTCTTCAGGAGATAACTGCTAGTAGCTTCTGGTTTAGATAGGACAGTGGGCTACAGGGACTTCTGCTTTGACTCACATCTGCAATTCCCTTATTATGTGCTTTGACTGGGGATCACTCCCAAAGATCCCACGTCCAGGAAAGGAATTGCAAAGGTCATACTCTTTTTCTGATGGATTGTTTTGGTTTAATTGGGTTTGTCTGGTGGTGTTTGCTCTTTGGGAGGGGGAAAAACCCTAAACAAATCAACTACACCCCTTTGCTCAGCAGTTGAAATTGTGCTAAATTATTTTGTAGGACAGAGTAGCAATTTTAGAGGTTTAACCTCTACATTAAACAATATCTGTTAGCGTGTTACCTCTTTTCAGTACCCTTCTGGAGGTAATTTGGAGGTAACTCCCTTGAATATCTGTTCTCTGCATAAAAGACTGAAAATGGCTACATATGACAGTACACCTCAAGTAATTTCCACATATAAGTTTTATGTCATTCTGTTATTCTCTGCAGGGTCACCATTAAGCATCCTCACTAGGTGAAATCAGTGAAGTCTTTTAAATGTTAAGAAGGACACAATACCTTTTCAAATGGACCAGTCCTCTTCCCAGCGAGGGAATGAGGCGTATCAGGGCACAGCCAGTTTTACTCTGGCACAGAGTGTGCTTGTGAACAGCGCCGACTCTTCTCTTTGAGTTGCAACCGCAGCAAACAGTCATCCTACCAAACACCAGCAGACAATCAAAATGTCTGTACCATGGTGAAAACTGCAGAGCAGCTGAGGACTCTGCTCATGTGATTTACAGTCATTGGATTTACTTGCTGAAGTGCCTCTGATTCACACCAGCTGAGAAGCTGAGCCTTTCTTCTGTTTCCTATTGCAGCTTATTCAAGCAGCAATTGAAAGGCAAAAAATATGCAGAAGTTTTTGGGGAAAAAAATTTTCTTCCAAACACTACATTTTGATACCAGTTTGTTGTATTTTTTTTTTAATTTTCCAGCTGAAATTCCCATAATTAAAATTCCCATTATTATGATTTGCTATCTCAAGAAAATACCATTATTTTATTTTTGTATAAGCAATTAGTACTGTATGAACTAGAAATTTTGGCAACTTTATACTGAAAATATTTTCTCCCAGATGTGCCAAATTTACTATAAGTTTTAATTCCATAGTAGAAATTTTAGTTAATTAAAAAAATTACTTGCAGAAACTATTCCAAAAGATTGGAAAATCATTGAGCAATCAAATTGTCTCAAGAAGAGAAAAATATCTTTGAAGAAAATGTGGTATCTACCACATTTATCTACCAATTCTGAAAAACAACCCATAATTTAAAAAGGAGAAGCAAGTAGAAAAGTTAAAATAGTATGATGCTATGCACTAAGCTGTCTAGAAAGTCGTCTTGGTACTCTGCTAAATACAAAGGGAATTTTGCTTTATCAGTAAGTGACGGTACTTTTAACTTTTCTGTTAAAATGATCACCTTCGAACTTAGACAGCTCCACAACACCCAGTGCCAACACATCATTCTCTTTGCCACAGAGGACTTGGAGGACTGCTTTTCCACTAGAACCACACCTTCCCTTGAGCTAACATCAGTCCTTTGCAAACTGAAACCTCCGGTGTGAACCAAAAGTTCGGTACCACTTTTGGGTACCATTTTCAGGTACCATTTTCATCTATGTTGAAGTGACCCCAGAAGACATCAAGTACATTTGCTGGACTCTACCAGGATAAATCTGGTGCAGAAGCAAAGGGAATTTTCTACCAATTTTGTGGCTGAGATTTAACTAGGGACCAGTCAACCTGTGGCAAGGCGGGAGCATTCCCAAGCTATCTCAGATTAAACCATCACAGCCTGAAACTGGGAAACAACAAAAGAAACCAGCCATGACATCCTGCAGCTCCTTATTACAGAACGACACTGAGGCCTAGGGTTGCCTCAAATGTTTACAAAAAATAACTTTTTTGTACATAGCTGATTTTTAATATATAGCTAGCTCCTGAGAAACTTGTTCACACTCGCATCTGGACAGGAACATTTGCCAGTAAGGGCTACTCAGAGTGAGCAGGATTTTTACAACCTCACTTTGAGACTCAAAACATGATGAAGATAAAGATTGGTTTCTGCTCCAAAGAGCTTACGTTGTACATATGTGCTGGGCAAAGGTAATTTTGATTTGAACATAAAAGCAACAGTGTTATATCAGTAGAAAAATAACAGATTATTATGTACTTCTACGCCAAAATGCTTTCAGTGGAGAATTGGCTCATCAAGAAACCAGTTATTTAAACAAAGCTGCTCTTGGTCTGTTCTCATGTGTTTTAAGAGAACTCTGAAGAATTCTTCCAGCTTGTGTCAGTTACTGGAAATACCACATTGGACCAGCCACTTCTTTTCTGCCTATGCTTCAAAAATCTGCCCTTGGTGATGTGTGGAGAGGGATGGAGGGATGGTGGAGCCACTCCATCTCTTTGATGCCAACTAGACATCTGCAGCTTCTTCTGCCTGCTTTTCACAGCCTGAGCAGGACGAAGTGCCCAGGACAGAGGGAAAAAAGCTATCCCAATATGTGAAAACTTAGCCTAAATGTTAATAACACTTTTGCAGTCACTTGTGCTCATTCTCTCCTTGTTTAAAAAATATAGAACGAAAATCTACCATTCCTGCAGATAGAGGAAAATACACAGAAAACAAAAAAGAAAGGTTCACGTATTGATAACACTCCTCCCCTCGGTATTGAGTATAAAGATGCTTTGCACTTTGTGGCTCCAGAGCCAGTAATAACAGCGCTGTGTCCCCAGAAATGCTTTAATCTGTGAACACGATTGCATTAGCTTCCAACAACAAAGATTGCTATCGCTGCTAACAAAGTGATACATATAATCTCTCTCTTTAAAAGTCAATATTTCATGCATAATCTACTTTCTCCAGCTTTACAATAAAGCAAAATGATATAAGGAAGACTGTAGAAAAGAGAGGTAGAAAAAAATCACTCATCCCTGTTCAAAGAAACCCTGTGTTCACAAGGGCGAAGACTGTGCATCTCACGCTGTAATCATTAGGGAGGGAAGATCCTTAAGAAAGAAATGAACTTAATCTTGATTGAAAAACAAAACCCACTTTCAATACCTTTGTGTACTGACAACATGGTTTTCAAGCCTGAACCGAAGCACAGAATGAGAGTCTTGGTGGGACAGATTACTTGGCATGGTTTAGCTCTCGCATGTTTTGGTCTACCAAAAGATAAAACCCAGTTGAGGCAACTGGGCTTAGCCACAAAGTTGATCATATTCTCCCAGTAATAATACCTCACCAAGGCTGCAAGTCCAACCTCTTTCACTGTTGCTGTTCTCCCCGATTTAAAATTAAGCCTCAAATGTTCATGCGAGTTTCCTATTAAGTGTAGAGAAATTTCAGTTTACGTTTTGCTCCAACCACAATAAATGTAGACTGACAGGGCAATATTAATATGAGTTTAAAAAGAATCAATTTTAAGAGTTACTAAAAATTGCTGAGGCATTCACAAATGCTTGAGCAAAATATTTTCACACACACGAATGGCTGAAGACTAAATGAATATCAGCCAAAGAGAAAATGAAAGAAAAAAACCACAAAAAATCAGTTTTTAAACAGAAGTAAAAATGAAACACTTGAATATTCTGTCTTAGAGCATTTAAAAATCAAAGTTATCTTACTTTAAAAAAAAATGGTGCTCTTTAATAAGGGAAAAGAAACATATTCCACTTTGAGGTCAGATTAAACAGGTCGATCAATTGTGAAAACTTTTTTTTTTCAGCACTGAAAAGCTACATACTTTTTTTTTTTTTCCTAAGCATATTACCAACCGGAACCTCCCTTTACCTTCTTTTTAAGTTCAGCTGGTAATGGAAAATATCAAGTATTTTTCTAGGGCTTCTTGCACATTAAACGTTTAAATCGATTTTAAAAACTATTTATTTTTTGGTATATTATTATTTCTATTTGCATAATTTTTAATGTTTGAAAAATCAGTGTTTCATGAAGTGGCATATAAGTATTGCAAGTATTTTCAGCTCACTACCAAGTTTGCAGTCTAATATTTAGGCACAGTTAATCTTGATGAAGTAATTCAATTAATTAGCCTGATGAATCAGCTGGACCTACAATTTCTATCTGTAATCAGCCAGTTAACCTGTGAGACAGACAAAACAATTTGAGAGTTCTTAAGTCTGAACTGATGTCATGTCTCTAACGGCAACTAAACAAGCCTGTGTTAAGTAGAGGTGTTAAACTAATTAATAACAAAACATCCTAGAGGAAGTGAGGCTGCATAATCTTCTTCTAGTTCTCAGCACCTTGCAGTGCTAAATACGAGATATATTGCAGTGTCATTTAAAAGGTACAGGCTCGCCGTTAGCAGTAGTCCGGGTTGGCAGAGTGCATCAGAACCCAACTGCCTGGGAAGAGGCCGCTCGGGATCTTCCAGGGATTGAGTCAGTAGCAGTGATGTTACCTGCACTCCTCCTTTCTTGTATGATCTATGGGAAGGAGAAGGTAGACATGAAAAGGACTGGTTATGCCATATTCCCCAAAGACGACATTTTGTTTCCTTCCTGAATTGAAAAGGAACGAAACGTGATACCAACGAACTGCAAAATGTGAGTGACTCAAACAAAGCAAGGTTAACTGGAAAAATAAAAAAATAAAAACCAAGCCCTTGGCAACACATTTTATTGACTAGCCATCTTTCCTAGACTTGCTCAGTGCTTCATGTGAACATCTGCCTATCCCTGGTTAATGCCTTCCCAAGACTGGATCAGGTTGGACTACATGGTTGGGACTGGGGAAGAACTGGGTTCCCTACCAATCTCTGAATCTCTTCTCTGTGCTCTCTTCTGATGCTCTCATTTGTGTTGAGGATCGAGTTACTCCACATAGAGAGATGCCTATATACTTATATCTTCTGCTGATATTAGTGACAGCGTAACTGCCACACTGATGGTCAAATGAGGGTAATACTGTGACTCCTGCAATGAGAAGTACAAGCTATTACAGCAACTAATATGCTCTATGAAGAACAAAGAACTCACAACAAAGAAGGATGGGTACCCCTTTGGATATGCTCACATCAGCATTTTATTCCAGAACAGGAGTCCACTTTTGAAGTGAATTGCCCAATTGTCTGCACGTAGCATCTTCTGGTTTTACATCGTGGAGTAACCTTGATGCACGCAAACTGGGTTTCTTGCAAATGAAACCAAACCAGAGACTTTGCACCAGGACCACACCTAATAAGCTCCCACCATGAACAGGGAAGCAAATCTCCAAATGAATAAGCAGGTTGCACCTTCATCACATCCTCCAGCATGGAGCAACTGCATCTGCATCAGCAGAAGGCTCTCTGAACACTGACCATTGAAGTGACCATGACATGCCTCTCCTGCTCTACCAAGTTACAATGCTATGCAATGTCCCAGGGATACAGTTCTGCTCATGTGAGAGGGATGAAGGCTTTTCTGATGGTAGAATAACCAAGTTGCAGTCTCCAGACCACTGCAACCTGATAACAGCTGCCACATACCAAAGGGTGGCAATCAGTATTCAATGACATTTAAGATCAAGGACAACTACCAGACCTCAGGGGTCCACAGCAGATGCATGCTGACCATGTGAGGTGGGAACACATTTCTGAGTCTGCATCTGACTGAATATCTACAATGCTGGCCTAGGGACTGTTGTGCACGAACGCCTGCAGGAGAGCCTGGAGGCTATGAGCTACAGGAGAAGTTTTCTGCGTAGCAGCTGGTAGCAGCCTCAGAAACTCCCTGGCCGTTCACAACCCTATACCAGTTCCTAGCTCCATCCTGGTGACTGGGCAAGCTGTGCCTGCAGCCCCTCATGCTAAGTGCAGCTCTCACAGCCCATCATCTCCCTCCTGCACCTGGCAAAGTGGAAAGCAAACAAGCCCTTGTCCAAAGGATAGCCTTTGTGTGTCTCCTTTTTTGTTCTTCTTTGACTGTTTATCAAGCATAAAATGAAGCATTAAGGGGATAATGCTAAGCAAAAATTGGCTCCCTTTCACTGTCTGTAAAAAAGAAATGAAACAATTTCTGAAGAGTACTAGAAAAATCAAACCCTAATATCTGAAGTACCTGGTCACCATAATGGTAAGTATCATGGATGGTCCACAAACATATTTAGCTTAGAGAAAGTATTCACTAGAAGTTTTTTCCCCTTTTCAGTCGTCAGATAATGATAATAATTGTGGAGGTACGAAAATAAACTTGAGACATTTTTCATCTGTCAGGAGATCATAATTCACAGGCTTCGGGCACACAACTTAAATGGTGGCAAGACAAATATTGTCAGTTCTGTCACTTCTTCTGGGGGGTGGGGAATCATCCAGTGTGAGGAAAAAAAAATAAAGCTGTCAGAAATTGGTCTGTGCAGCAGGGAAATCTGCTGCGCAGGTTTGTTAACAGCCCTTATAGTCCTGTTCCTCAGACAAATCACAGAGCAGTATTAACAGCAACTCAAGAGGTAGCACTCATCACTGTCATTCACCCAGACGCAAGATCCTCTGCCAAGATAAGGTTGAGGAGAACTGATATAACCAAAATAAAGGATGGTTATGATAACATCCACAATGCTTAAACAAAGGGACTTCTCTGCCCTTTCTTTCTTGATATGAAGGGAGCAAGTCTTCACCTGATAGAAACTCATATGGTCCTACTGCCTACTATAGGGCCACCCTGATTTACCATCAGTAGAGCAGCAAGTTGCATACATAATTTTCCAACCGAAATACCTAACCCAGCAAATCATAGAAACACAAAACCGTTATGGTTGGAAAATACCTCAAAGATCAACAAGTCCAACCTTCTACCCAACACCACCATGCCCACTAAACCCATTAAACCAGGTCTCGAAGCACCACATCTAAACGTTTTTTGAACACCTCCAGGGATGGTGAGTCCACCCCCTCCCTGGGGAGCCCGTTCCAGTGCCTAACAATTCTTACAGTGAAGAAGTTCTTCCTAATATCCAACCTGAACCTGCCCTGGTGCAGCTTGAGACTGTTTTTCCTCTTGTCCTATTGCTAGTTACTGGGGAGAAGAGACCAACCCCCACCTCGCTACACCCTCCTTTCAGGACATTGTAGAAAGCGATAAGGTCTCCTCTCAGCCTCCTCTCCTCCAGGCTGAATAATCCCAGCTCCCTCAGTCGCTCCTCATAAGACTTGTTCTCCAGGCCCTTCACCTGCTGATGATGGGCCTATGAGGCTGAAATTTTCATTCTGGCCCTAGCAATACCTTTTGTACACAACTAGATGGTGACTGGAACAGAAAAACAGCTTATTTTGTCACCGTCATTTGAAAACATGTCCTGTCTTAGTCCAGGCGAGGAGAGTTCTGTATAGGGAAGACCTGATCCTAAGTCTGCAAGTTGTTCTTTATAAGCATTTTTCTCCCCGAAGAGAGAAGGAAAGAGAGATTGTATCACCTCTCTCTTATTCCAAACCCCAGAATGGCTTGATTTCCATTTCTGGTTTAGTTTCCATTGGTTTAGTTTCCATTTCTTGACTGGAGAGGCAACGTGCAATAATAAGCTTTTAAGTTGCAAATACCGCTAGGAAGCATTTAAAGCACAACAACTTACACATTTATCCAGAGAATGGAAGGCTGACAAATAGGCTTTCAGCTTCATGAGTGTAACACTATTAACAAACCACAAGGGAAAAAAGATTGCCCTCGTTGTGAGGACAGCCCATAGAAGATCTGCCAGATGAAGTTCTGCCTTGGTCTTCAGAAACTTTAGGAGATTCAGCTGATCAGGACCACATACAAACCCAACTACGTCAACTGTTGAACTGTCGTCCCCTGCCACAGAGTGTAAGTGAATGAACAAATCCCTCTTTTAGAAGACCTAAAAAAATCTTACAGCTTAGGTGTAAAGATAATCAATTTTGCAAATACTATCTTGTGAACACTTAAGGTGCCGAACTGAAAAACAACACGTAATTAATGACTTGCCTTGCAACACTATTGCCACACTGATGCAGAGATTAAAAAACCACAGTATGCTCAAAAAGAAGAATGCAAAAGCTGAAGTCACCCACAAAATTGACTGAAACCGCCACTGTGAGAGCACAGCTGGGGCAGGAAGAAAAATACGTAAGAGGTCATCGCACATCTGCCATATTGTTCAGATTCGTTAGCCAAACGTGGGCTTCCTTGCACCGCCAGACACAAACGTGCAGAAGCTGGCTACACATGATAGAAACCTGCGGTGCTGCCTCACTAGTACTCAGCGGACCTGGATTCGGGGCTTTACAGAGCCATCAGCTGGAACCATCTGTGACTGTCCTACTAAGTCCAATTTTTGGAGAAAGCAAGCCCTGGAGAGGCTGGGAGGGAAAGTCACTCATACAGTCTCAGCTATTAGAGCTGCATTAGCACTGAAAATTATTATCTACCCTCTAATGTCGCTTCCTTGGTTGTGAAGACTCTATGTTCATACCACACGCTAGACTTCACATTTCTTGGATTCATCTACCTCTCCCAGCTAACATAAGCGTCAACAGTTAAACTACTTGAAAGCAACTATACTATTTAGGAGCCTAAACCTTTCGTTGTGTGCCAAATGCACAGCGGAATATGACAGCTAATGATTTTTTTAAAATGTGAAATTCCATAGATGTCTGTGAAGTTTCACAAAAATGAATTCCAGCCACTACACAGCAAGAAAAAAATAAAGTCATAATATAAAGGCCAGCAAAGTCTGAAGGTATCCTGCCAATGAACTGGCTGAAAAAGAGTGAGAAAAGCTTTACCAGAAACCTTAGGCTAGCCTCATTATTAGGCAGCTTCATTTTGATCTGTAGAACAAAACACTGTTCCAGTGCATAGAAAAAAAATGATGTAGTGCTTTACAAAAGAGCTACATTCTGGGATTTGGATGACTCCAAGGGCACAGCATTGATTCGCTTATAGCATGACAAGAGTATGCCTCAGGTAAACCTTTCTTGTCTATCATACAAAGGCTTGCATGCAGATGTTTTGCAGACTCATTCTTAATAGATAAGAACACACAAATACTTTTGGAAATGGAGGCGAGTCAAAAGAAATTTCATTCCCACAGCACTCCACACAAGTTGTTAGAAGAGACAGATGTTACTTCAAAAATTTTATTCTACAGGGCTTGGCAGACACGAGCTTGAACTAATAACCAGTTAGCACCAGAGGAAAAGAACACAAAAAAATAATAATAATAAAAAAAATGCTTCTTGACTGTAATTTTATTGCCTTCTCAAAATTTGAGAAAAATCTTGTGAGATATTATTTGTTATTTCAGAGTGCCAACAGCATGCACTGAAACATCACAAGATGAAAAAAGAAACAACTTCCATGTACCTTAACAGCAAAGATTTTTATTACAACAAAATGAAGGAACCTGCATTCAATGTAATCAATTTTGAAATTGGAAGCTAAAGGGAAGCATCACAGAGGGAAGAAGCTGCTTGAGGATAAGGCATTAAGGACCTGACACATCAGTTAATTAAAACCTTGCCTGACTAACGAGTGGAGTATCAAGACCTCATTAGTCCCAGTTTCATTCAGGTAGGCAATCACCATGACAGGGCCATCAGAATCGCTTTCCTTTTTGGTACTTTAAAGCTTAAGGCCCGGGATATAAGAGGCCAAGAAAACATTTGCGTTTCACTGAACAGCGTCTCTCTACGTGAGGCTGTGGGCAGCAGTGCTACATGGAAGGGCCCGCTGCTACCACCTCACATTGCCCATAAGGACACATGTTTCCAGCCACACTGGAAATAGCCTGTTCTGTCTTTATTTTTTTTCTTTTCCCTCAGCATATTTACAATAAAAGAGTTTAAGAACTGAAGAATGAATATTTTCATAAAAGCATATATTGTCGCTAGGCAAAGAGTTTAACTTGGACCTCTTGGTACACCTTAAGCCTAACACCGCATGTCATCAGTTAAATTCAGTCTACTTCAAGATTTACACCTGTTCTTCAGGATTAGAGTCCTTTTTTTTTCCTTGCTTGAACAGGAAACCTCTATCCCTGTACCAGCGGACCAGTGTTTCTACCACACAAGTGTCCTAAGGAAACTGGTTAATGTGTCAGTAGATGGACCCTTTAATTTTAAACGTTTGCATTCAACAGTACTAGCACGAGAAGTCCTGTTTGCGTGTCATCATCTGCTCTTTTCATCAAAATCCCTTGAAGCAGCAGATACCAGCCAGTAATAACTGACATTGCTACTCTAATTGCAGGGAATATACGTTACATTAAAATGAAGGTTTATCAGGAGTAGACATACAAAAAAAAGACATAGAGAGAGAATTTCCACCAATTTCTGCATCTGAGGGACTGCTGTGGTTTTGCAAACAAATCTGCCTCTGGATGAACTTGTCTCCCAAGACTGCAGTCCAGCTTATTCCCTCTTTTGCTACATACATTGTCAGCTGGTTAAGGTGGAAAATAGTCTTTTTTCTAAAGTGTTAATGTTTTGATGGTATGAGGCATCTGGGGGGCTTGGGGCTGTTTCAATTCCATTTTTCTGGTGATACTTGAAGTGATAATTGATTAAATCTCACTTCTTTTTACAGGTGACAGGGAGGTGGAGTGTCAGGGAGTGGCAAGAACACTGAACGGAAAAAAAGCTACACAGAAAACCCCCAAACCAGCAGCAGTCCAAGGTGTTTTATACTACAGAATAAAAGACTGTCAAACTGTGCCAACTACAGTATAATTCAACATTTTTCTGTTGATTCAGTAGCATATATATGCACTTCATTTTTCTATGTATAAATAGCTTTCATAATTACAGACCTTGGCGTGCCTATCAAAGGTCATACAATAACTAAAAGAATGCCAAGTTCATAAACTTAGACTTTGCCCCATTTTTTATATTTAACTGTCCTACATTAGCTGTTTTATAGCCTGAAATACCCAAGAAGATCCAGAAAGAATACACACACACAAAAAAGATTAAAAAACCATAAAAAACCAAAACCAGTGATAAGCAACATTCCTAACATGTAGCTCAATTTCCATCCACAAACCTAAGATGCTGAGCTGAAGGGTACTCAGATTTAAAAGTCTGAGTGGCAGGTTGATAGCACATAGTAGTATTAGGAAGAAAAAAGCTGCATAATTTCATTGCACCAAACCTCGATACACCTAAAACACAAAGTCTTGTGATTTCATTGGATGGTACTAAAATACTGCAAATTAATGTCGTCAGTGCTTTTTAGAATCAAAATATTGTCTGTTACTTTTTTCTTTCCCAAACTGTAAAAATAAGAAGACCAATATCCAAGAAGTACATTTGATTACTTACAATCACAAACAAGAAAGACAATGTCATCCACACTGGGCCTGACCTGGAACCAGCTCATGTTTGTCCTCAAACCCACTATATGAAAATCCTTGCTTTCAAAAGAGTAACATGCCAAAACTGGAACAAAGAAAGTCCATTTTGTACTATTCTAGACTATGCCCTTTGTAAGGCAGCAATGAGACAACAAGAAACTATAGGAAGTGAGCCCAGTGTCATTGAATTTGGCAGAAGTTAAGCCAATGACAAAAACCTTTCTTACATTACATGTCCTTATATTAATGTTCCTCACACTGGAAAATGCATGTGGATCTTGTGGAGGATTTGCAGCTGCAGTAACATCAAGGATTCTTTTATAACTGATTGATGTTCATTGGAATTCAAGCCAAACATTCCCATATTTTCCCACTAATTGTAGAGAAGACTACTCTGCCTTTTTTTTTAGTTAATACATCTAGAAGTCAACAACTTAAAAAATAGTTTTCCATAGTTTTTCAACTACATAGAATAAGAACACACCAAAAGACAACTTTGGGCATGAAATTCTAAGCCTAGTCTTTTCATAGTAGATAGTAATTTCAAATTTTTTGGCTGTTTTATTTCAATATAGGACAGTACATGATAGCCATAATGTTAATTGGCATCTCTGTTTTAGAAGGGCCAGCTAATCAGGTAACTGCTTTTGAAAATTTCCTAGTTTATTAATGTACTTACATCATAATATTTTGATGTTAAACCTCTACTGCTTAAACTTAGATAAAACAATAGCTCTTAAACAAACACATAAATATAAATGTAACTAAAGGAATAAGTAAACTTCACTGCTAATTAAACAAACAGTAATTTCTTCCCACTGACCTGGTTCTTTCAGGAGTTTGAGTGATATACAAAACATATTGATTATAGCCAAATGCTTAACTAGCATTTAAATTTATCACTGTACTTGCTCCAATAGGCAGGCCACAGTAAGAACGGACCCAGTTAACTTCGTTTCTAGATATCAGTGAATCATAAAGATTACTTAATAAAGAGTTCTCCACAGTAATAGAGGGAGCCAATGACCCTTAAAAGAAATATTCTCTGTAATGATTGAGAATTAGCCAGAAAAAGATAGCTTCAATATAAGCTTCCTCTATCAAAAATGACTAACTGAACAATCTTGAAGGAAATTCTTTTTAACGCTATAAAAAGAAACCACGTAAATGGCAAAACAACCCTTTCTCACGATTTCAGAATGGAAAGATTAATTGCCTATTTCAGAATTGCTTTGTTTCAATGGTTGGTCTTTTAAATAGTTATAATAGAAACTGAAACATTTCAACTGACTAAAAATTATAAAAGCTGTTATATGTTGAGGTTTTTTTATCAAGGTTAGGGTTAAAAATGTGAAATATTATCTTTCCAAACAGTGGAAAATCCACTGCTAACCAGTTCTACTTAGAGCTGCCCCTTTAGCTCCAGGGCTACATTTGACCCAACGTTCCCTCTTTCACAAGGTTCACAAATGGCAAAATCTGGTCTGGTTCCTTGCTAAGGGAGGCATTACTGTGAAGAGTAAACTGAAGAGCTGAGCAGGACTAGGGGACGATGGCTGTTGTCAAAACATTGCTTAGGGTGGAAAAATGGACTTGAATTGGGTTTCAAATCCCACACTCTTCCCAGAATGTGTTTGGGTCGATGTATCATACTTGTTGGGAAAGGTAAAGCTCCCTGGACCCTCCTACATAGCTCATGTACAGAAGCTTCCTAAGACATGCAGATTTGCTCCTCCTGACATCACAGAAGATGCTATAAAGGCAACACCTTAAACACTTCTTCTTCCTCATAATTAATCACCATTTCTCCATCCAGTTGGGTAGTAAATACCAAACACAGAAAGACAAAAATAACATCTGCAGGTAGGTCCATCCAACAAAGAGGTCAGGTACTTTAGTCAAAAAGTGCGATCACAATGGGAGGAACTACCCCTCTGAGAGAGGAAAGGGACACTTCTGGTAAAACGCTTTGCCTTTTGCTTCTTCTCAAGAACAGATATGAAGTGCCAACTAGCAGACTGACGTGGAAAAATACAAGTTTCGATAGAAACAGCCTAAGGAGTCTGTGTGAATCACACCCTGCCCATTGCTTCTGCGATGTCTGACTGGAGACCATGGAGGAAAGCAGCACAGCCTTATAAAATTGAGTCACCTAGAGTGAATCTCTGATGGAAGACTAACACCTGCAGATGACTCAGCCATGGAGAGATGAGGAAGGAGTCAAAGACCAGCTCCCCATCCTGCTCTGGCCACAGAGAGGGTCCCAGGGTGGCCATCAGCACCAGAGACCAGGACAACACGGCTGTGGTGCTGGTGCAAGCAGCACATGTTTTTGCCAAAAAGAAAAAAAAAGAAAAAAAGAAAGAAAAAAGAAAAAAAGAGAAAAAAGTGTTTCTGATCAGAATGGTGTAATATTGCAGTCACTTTGAGGCAGTGGAAGTGATTGCGTGCAAGGAAGAGAAAAACAAGCAGGGTAAATTAGACTTTAAATCTACTGTGGGTAACAATATAGAGAAAGAGGGAAAGGCTAGGAGAATGCAAATATGGGAAAGTACTTTAGTACTTTGAATACCACTGCAAGACAACTACTGGCAAGTGTTGCATTGTGCTTTGCTTTAAAGTAGAAAACACCACATTTTAATTAGTGTAAGCAGGTAATATCACTTGCCATCACCAAAGCAGATGCTACAGACAGAATACCACACAAACACATGGGGAACAACTGAGGGATACAGGAGCCCAAATGCTCCAAAATGAAGAAAGCCCAATTAAGCTGTCTCCTGAGGTTTTCTGGCTTAGGTGCCTGAGATGATCCAACTGAAGCTCTTCCCAGATAAGCAGGTTTTGATCCCTCCAGCTGTCTCTCATTTCGGACCTCAATAGCTTGGCTCCCTTATAATCAGTAAAACTCAGGACTTAAAACTCAGCTTCTAAATTTGCTCGAGTTTAGATCCAATCCAAGTATAAAATATGAGGATATTATACACAAAGGTCCTTCTTAAGATTACCGAATGAAACAAGAAGGTGGGGTTTTGTTTGTTTGTTTGTTGTGGGAAAAGTATACAAAGTAAATTCAATTGAAAATTCAACAAAGGAAGAATAGGTAAGCATAAAAGCCCAGAGCGATTCATATTTATAAAAGCCTGAATGTAATGAAGAAGCATTAATAAGCCTTTCTGCTTCCTTTAGCACCCACAGCATGACACTGTTCTTTAAATTAGGAGCTCACTGCGAGGGGCACATGTCAACTGTAACTAAATCCAAGGAGGAGGTCAGCTACCAGGAGACTCTGGCATACATTTGCAGCATTTAAAAAAAAAAACAACAAAACAGATTACCAGAAGCTTTTTTGGTGTCATCTAATTGTCAGACAGTTATTCTAATTCAAAACATGCAAGCCCATACAGAAAGAGCTTTACTCAGGAATCCAGTGTAAGTAAATCATCTAAAAAAGAAAACATTTTTGTTCTCTTTCTTAGCTGCTCAGTAAACATCACCTGACATTGTTTATCTTCATTTACTCCTTGCCTACTCAACATTCATCATCTCTCATCATTCATCTCGATTTGTTCATGTCCACTTAACAATTGTCATCCAACATTGTTCAGCTTCATTTGCATCTCGTCCACTTGACAGTCATTATCTGACATTACTCATCTTCATTTGCTTGGCAACTTTTCCCTGATGTTCTTGTTCAAGGATTCATCGGTGCCTTCAATTTCCCAATTTTTTCAATATGCCAATATCCCTATCTATAAGCACCAAAAGTAACCGCTTTTATTGTTCCGACACAGTTTGAAAACTGTTTTCCAATTCCAGTAAATCTCACGGCAAGTACTGTCCTTTCCCCCTGCTTCACCATGATGAATACTCAGTATTTCCCATTTTTACTTCACAAGGAAAAAAACAATGTATCTATATTATTTTATTTATATATAAAAAATATGTGTATATATGCACACAAACATATATATATAACACACCATAATTTCCAGGACAAACAACAAATATCACTCAGATAAATAATGCATTCTCTTGACCTTCAGCCTTCAGAGTCGAGAAGCTCTCAACCAGCAGTACTGTATTTAGAAGTACAAGATATTTAGGCTTTTCTTAAGCTGAAGAGGAATATATTTCATAATTCATTATGCCCTCTTACCTCAGCATTTTGTGGAAAAAACCCTAAATAAATAGTTCATCATAAATACATCAGCAAATATGGCAGCTCCCTTACTCTTGAATTTTCTTTATGTGCCTCACATGAAGTTCTTAGAAAATACTCAGTTTTTAATCTGAAGATAACGACAAGATTCCAGCATATTTGTAATTCCTCAGTCAAGGGAATCTGAACCTACTCAGTGAACAAAATAATCTGTTTATACCATGCAGAGTTTAGCTCCTAGATCTAGATACCTGATGTACATCCAAAAATAAATGAAGTGTTTTCAACACTCTCTTTAATATGTTTCTATGAATAGTCTGCAAATTAATTTGTTTGCTAACATATCTGCAGAGGGTGACCACAAGAGGCAAATAAATAATTTATGCAATGTGAAGAAAGTTATTATAACTGCTTCATGAACTGATGCAAACAACACAAATCTGTCTTGCCTCAAGGCATCCATTACAGTTGGCATCGTTTTTTCTGGCCCAAGACCTGGTCAAAGGCTCCAGGCGTGGCATCTCAAGGTTTCTTGTGATTAGAGGTCACTTAGTGTACTGAAATGAAGGAAAACTCAGAACAGGATACCGTTAGGGCCTCCTTAAATATGACCGCTGCTGCCATTCGGTATTTAATTTCATCTCACATACACAAGGTTGTAGTCATAAGAATGAGATCAGTTGCAAAACCACTCCTTTTTCAGCCAAGTGACACCAACCTTCAAGCAAAGACAAAGACAGGCTAAATACAGGCCTCCCCCTTGCAATACCTTTTGCTCCCTCCTCCTTGCATACCAATTTCTTGCTTGCCTTTTGCTAAGCTCCAGCTTGCGGTGCCGCGCAATGAGTTGATGCATCCTTCCTCACTTTCCCATTTCCCCCTACATGCATGGGTTTCAAATCCCCACGTTCCCTTTTCCACTTCCCATTGCAGCATGGGCCATATAAAACTCTTTTTTCATAGACTATTTTTGCAGCTCTGCCTTTACAGCCCCCCCACCTTGCCGGCCAAGGTATCTGTACTTCAAGTCCAACGTACAGTAAGTGTGTTGTAAAGAAAGCAAAATGTGGTTTTTTTTTCTACTTCTGGCAGGCAAACCAAGATGAAACATCACTCCAAGGCCTGTTTCTTTAGTGTGCATTCCCCCAGTTCATGTTCCTAATCCTCGAAAGACGATGAGTCTGTGGCCAATACCGAGCAGCATAGGCCCATGGAAGGTAAATGAGATACGGATTGGGATATTGCCGCCTAAATTATATCACATTTTCAAATTTCTCATTTGAATTCAGCTCAGTCTCTTTTCTTTCAGTTATGCCAAAGCCACATACAAGCTGGCCCCATAATATCTATTAATTCATCACAGAATTAGTGAAAAAACTGTATTTTGTATAAAGCTTTAAAAAGATCATATCACTAGGATATAATCTTCATAGAATCATAGAATCATTATGGTTGGAAGAAACCTCAAAGATCATCAAGTCCAACCGTATACCTGATGCCACCATGCCCACTAAACCATGTCTTGAAGTGCCACATCTAAACGTTTTTTGAATACCTCCGGGGATGATGACTCCACCACCTCCCTGGGGAGCCCGTTCCAATGCCTAACAACTCTAACAGTGAAGAAGTTCTTTCTAATGTCAAGCCTGAACCTCCCCTGGCGCAGCTTGAGACCATTTCCTCTCGTCCTATCGTTAATTACCAGGGAGAAGAGCCCAACCCCCACCTCACTACACCCTCCTTTCAGGGAGCTGTAGAGGACGATCAGGTCTCCCCTCAGCCTCCTCTTCTCCAGACTAAACACCCCCAGCTCCCTCAGCCGCTCCTCATAAGCCTTTTTCTCCAGGCCCTTCACCAGCTTTGTTGCCCTTCTCTGAACACACTCCAGCACCTCAATGTCCTTCTTGTACTGAGGGGCCCAAAACTGAACATGGTATTCGAGGTGCAGCCTCACCAGCGTGGAGTACAAAGGGATGATCTTGTGACCCTCTCATGCCCCTCGGTTGTCACAGTACAACATTCCCAACATTATCGAAATCAACTGGTGAATGTGCACTTATAATTCTCTAGGGAAGACTGGTTTTAACTAAGAGTAGTCCTCCACCTCCTACAAAATCAAGTTTCTTAAGCTACCTCAAGCTGGCCAATAAAAAAGGAGGCACAAGAGTCTCCTGGAATAGTCTCAAATAACTCTATTTCTATTAGCATGTATAATCTTAATAAATTCAAAGGATTTCATAAAGATTCATTGATTTCAAGAACTCGAAAGGAAGGTAGTGTCTTTTTAAAAAAATTTGGATGAATGTCATGGCCCATTTGAGCAGATTAACCATCCACTTCCTTTAGTTACGATCAGAAATAAGGGGAAGGGGGGAGAGTATTTTTATGCCACAAGCAGAAGTAAATTATGCCTTTTTTTTTTTTAAACTGAATACACGGATAGAAAATATGGATTGAGACATTGTTCAGCCTTATCTTCTATCTTCATTCAATTTTCTATCATTAGCTACCCTCATCTTACTGAAATTCATGCATTTCTTCTAAATGGGGATTCATTATAGATGTTTCGAGACAGTTATCAAAGAGCATATGACTCACTACAGTATTTGAAAGGTGATAAAGAGCTTTAGGAAACAAATAACAGAAACTTCCTACTGGCAAGGTCTGTTACCATGTGAAATAATCTTCCATGATAGGCAGTAGAAACCTCATTATTTGAGATGTTCAAAAGAAGGCTAGCACAAGCAATAGAAAATATAGCATATTGAATAATCCTTCATTATTAAGAAGCGGTTTGATCAGATAACCTTGGGGGATCCTCCCCTTACCTGGTTTGTAATATCTAACAGTTTAGGAGACAAAAATGCCATTAAAACAGACTGAGGTAATTTGTGAAGTATTCAGATTGTGCGTGAGGCTATAGTGTTTACATATATATAAATATATACATATATATGCACACGCGTACATATATATGTACAAGAAATTAGTCACAAAGCTCCCTGGGGAGCTTAGGTAAGTCCTACGGCTAGGTCAGTAGACATGCTCTAGAAATGTAACATCACCAACCACTGTACATTTAAAAAGGGTTGCCAAACACTTAACTTCCTCTACACCGACCTCCCCAGATGTGGGCAGCTGATATATTTTCTTTTCTGGGTTTTTAAAATGTGTTAGAAACGCGTACAAAATGGATAATTTCATATGGATCTGTAAATTATCCTGTGGGGACCCAAAGGCAGCACACAGTTTGCTCATTTGTGCAGGACAGGCTGGGTGTTTAGTGTGTGCAAAAAGGGTATGAGTTTTGGTTTTCAAATTAATTTCTCGGTAATTAGAAAGCGTCTCTGCCTCATGCGAATTGAATCAAAGAGCTCATGGATCACAAGTGTCTCAGTGGATGAGGACGACTCTAAGAAGGATTTCTTTTTTTTTTTCTTTTTTTTAAAAATCAGTCTTATTTCAAGCCAATGAACTTTGCATTCCAATTCAAACTCTTCTGTGTTGGGGTCTTTTTAAAATTTATTAGATTAGATTTCACATATTTACAAATAATTTCTAGAACAGTAACAAAAAGAAACATCTATATCCAGCTGCATACGAAATGTCTTCCTCAAATCCAGTACAGAAATCCCATCCGAGATGGTTCCCATCTCTTCTGATGCCTGAGCACTTTTTTTGGAAATGCTATCTCCAAGGAAGTGACATAGCATGGAGAGCTTTCCAAAAAGCTGAGCTTCAAATGGAAGCTGACAAAGCTGCAGGTGTTGTGTATCTCCGCCCACTAGGAACTTGTTAATCCAAGCTCAACTCCTTTCTAGCTCAACACCTCCCACAAGGAAACGCAAGATTTCTCCCTCCCCTCAAGCTTGCCTGCATATAAATTGCTAGCGAGGGCAGTCTGCATGATCTCCCAAGCGCCAGCACTATTTCGGAATTACTAATGTGCCGGTGAAGGCTCCTGACCTGGCAAGCTGGGTTTGGCATGAGCAACCCCAGTCCCCTCTTTTAGAGCTGGGTTTGGGGCTGGTGTAGTTCAGATCTCCACCACTGTTCAAAGCAGGACTTGCGCCGATAGCTGCACCGTTAACATTCATAATGTACAATTCCATTTATGCAAAATTGCATCTCATTACACATCATTCCTACACTTGGGTAGAGAGCAAATCTTTCATCTCTCAGCTGCCATTTCGACACAGACGTCGAGCAGTTTGAGCAAGAGTCTAGCGCCCAGAGGGTTCCCTAAATCTGAGGGACGGTTTAACTTGCATTGCGGGATAAGTGCCCATGTAATGAACAGCTATCCTGTAAATGCAGTTCTGTAGCAGAAAGAAGCACATAAGGAAGGGAGAGAGAACTGGATACTTTTTGCAGACAGCTGTAGTTTCATTCAACCCTTAGAAAGACAGGTAAGTGTCACTCCAACTTTTTGTGTGTGTCTCTACTTGATACAGGGTAAAATTTAGTATCTACTGTGGCAACATTCACCATAGCTTGCTGAGCCAGTTCTGGTTTAAATTATTATCTTTGATTATATCTGAGGTAGGGGTTTGGTGAACAGGTCTGATATTTCAATTGAATCCTTGAATTTTTTGTTCCAATTCTATTTACTCCAACTCCAACAGAAGGGTGGGGTTGAGGGGATCCCCAGAGGGGACTTTTGCTTACAACCTGTGTTTTAATGTCCTCCATCCAGCACTATCATAATTGGTGAAAACACAGGTCAGATTTGAGATTGAACTGCACGGGACCTCAAGAGGTGTTATGAACTTCAAGAGGTGTCTAGTTCCACCACCGTTCCTCATGCTGCCTCAGCCAGCGTTCCTCAGCGACCGCGGATGATGAACCCGATGAGCAGAGCAGTGTCAGAGCAGAGTCGCTAGCGGTGAGACTGCAGCTCCTCCAAGTCCTGAAACACATTTTCTCCCTCGGCTACCCAGCCCTCTTCCAAAAGCAATCCTTAAGATTTTTGAGGGTTTAAGTATAACCGTTTGCAAGGAGGAAGAAGACAGACATGATTCGTGCCTTACCAGGCCAGCTGTTCCAGCAAGGAACAAATAGAGCAAGAAATGGGTTTCCACCATCACCGAACCCCTGCTGAATGCACAACACGTGACTCTCTTAACTCCTCCTCTTTCAGTCTCACAACGGCCGTGCTGCATTCAGGCATTCACCTTGATCACTGCCTAGCGAATTACACCCCTAAACCAACAAATTGATCAATATTGCATTCCTAAAGTAGAAGCAGAGCATAGAGTTTGGAAGCCTTTCAAGTCACACAGTTTGCATCTTTATGAAGGGGATTTTTGATCCCATTTCATTTGGCAGGATGGTTTACGAATCAGGCATAACAGTGCTGGAGAGGAAACCAAATACATTTGTAGTTTTTGTTTTAGCAAACCCTAGGAAGAGATTAGGAAAAAAAACAAACATCAGACTTGTCTCTGCCTCTGTAGAGATGCTACCAGAAGTGTAACAACAATATTTGGGCTTGAGAGGGAAGAACGTGTTATTCCTTCACCCAAGAAAGTATGCATTAAAATGACGGAGTTTAAAATGAAACAAAAGCAATGCAACATCAGACTACTGAAAAGACACTGTACTTCACTGAAAAAACCACAGCTGTGAGAATAAAAGGTTAATGTTTACATTTAAGATGGTGCTGCTAGGACTTTGGCCACCAGCTTCCTTCGATTTCTTTTCTCCCCTGTTCAAATGCTGCTTTGGTTTTTACAGACCACATGAACCGCTGTAGCGAATTGCAACCATAAGCTATCGGCACGGCACCTCTCTCTGATCCCCCCATCAACAGACAAGCTCTAACCGAATACAGTTAATTGGTATTTATTCTTTGTTACAAAGCCACGGCAAACCAAAAGCATAAGTTTGAAAAATGCCTGCTCATGAAATGGCACTGCAGCAAAACTACACGTTGGGCAGGAAGATGGATACTATCTTTTCCGAAGAAGATCAATGTCTACAGGCTTTCACACGAATTGAGCCTGATGTTGCATAAAAATTTGTCACGTTCCAATCCAAGACAAAGCAGCCTCTCATACACACCTATTTTGCAGCCTTTGTAGGAAAAAAATAATAAAAATGCCATAGCCCAGGTTTTATCCATCTCCGAAGACCAGACTGGTGATCTCTTCAAGCTACTGAGTACGTGGCAAGAGCAGTAGCTGTTGAGATATTAAAATACGCTGTATTTTCATTGCCTACAACAACATGATAGCCATTATAAAGATTTACAGCTAGTAATCACAATAATGCTTGAAAGCATGGGGCTTTTGAAAAAAGCTGTTTTATAAAAAAATGGCAGCTTTATGGTGCCTATTCATAGCTATAACTTCTTTTGTTTGTTCAGTTTATTAATGGAGAGCTGCTTTGGAGGGTTAACATTTAGGTTTTGCAAAGCTGTGCACATTCCCTGCACTTCATGCTACCCGGTCAGTCAGTAACATCTTTCAGTCTGGTCAGAATTTTAAGCTACCCCAGGAATTGGCAGAAATTCAGCCTAAATTTTAGCAGTGTGTTGATCTCTGCGGCACTCCAACCAGACACACCAGACTGGGGCAACTGGACCAGCTCCTCTTGCACAGCCCTTTTTTACACTGCTCCCTCAGGGGCTGCAACTCGCTGTAAAACCACTTCTAAAACCACACCAAGTGGCATCAGCCGAGGCCCAAATCACTCCGTATTTCCCATCTGACAGTAACACTAAACTCAGTCAGACTTTGGCAACAACAATTTTTTAGACTTCTACCTGTTACCTACACAACTCCCAATGAAATCCAAAATCCCAGTGCTCCTTCCAGTTCGGGCTTGTCCTTGGCTGATGTAAGTCCACTTTCACAGAGCTTGCGTAAGAGGAGAGAGCACATTTCCCTGGAAACATTACACGAAGTGACAACCATTTCGGCTTTAGGAACACAAGACCGTAACAAAATGCAAAGAGCAAGTACATCCCATGACATGCAGAGCCAGGTAGCTGGACCTGCACACTGATGCAGGAGCAGCTGTTCTGGCATGGTCACAGGGAGTCCTCAAAGCCTCGCAAAACTTTTGTGGTGATGTTATTTTTTGGGGGAAAAAAAAATTTCTTAAATTACTCAGGTATTTTGTGCAAATATAAACTAAGAATTCTGGTTTGTGTTCTGCTGAATTACTATTTTACTAATTCCTGAGTTCCCTGCTTTGGTGTCACACATCTGTATTTATCAGCCCTAACATTAGAAAACAAGAAATTGAGTTTTTCTTACACCAAGCAGAACACATCCAGAGAGTCCCTTCCTCAACGTTAAAAAGTTCTGGACTCTTTATTATTGCTGTGTAACTCATGCAGTCATTTTCGCTAAGACATTACAAGGGAAAAAAACATTTGCAAAATGTCAGAGAAATGACAGTATCCCAAGTGAAAGTTTATATGAGGAGTAGTGGACCTGAACTCACAGTTCTTATTTGCACAGGCATCAAAACACCAGTGTGCCTTCGCTGTCAACTCCCGATGCCAACCCAGCTGTCATCTCCTCCTCTTATCTCTCAACCTCACTTTTTCTTAAGGAAACCCAAAATTTCAGGAGCGTTAATAAAAAGGCAGGTATATGTTTCACTGTGTACACCAGCTCTACAGCCCTCATTAAGTCGCAAAACTTCCCTTTAAATTGCATTCTTGCACGCACAAATGCATCCTGCACAAAGTGTGAGGCAAAGCCAGGGCAGCAATTTTTACTCTTTTTCCTCTCTTCTTTGTTTTGATACAGTGCCATGAATAATTCCCAAAGGGGAGAAAAAAAAAATCCTACTTTGTTAATACTTTTCAACACAAAATTAACGTTGATAGCAGCAGGCTTCAGAAGCTCACAACCTTGAGAACTGTGGTGACATTTACACTGTTCCACTTAGCTTTAGTTTGCATTGATAGGAGCGATAGGATTCTTCCTCAGAAGCTAATGAGTGCCTGTAACACCGAGTGAAAAAGAAACATGAACTGGAAAAGAGCCGTTCTCTGGTTTCTCGTTTCCGTTGCCAAGGAAACAGCTTCCCCACCAACAGACGGCATGGGGTCGGACCAGCTGCTTCCTCCCAAGGCTACCTCCCCGACATCACAAGGCTGCGCTCAACAGATTAGGAATAAAACAGAATAAATGCACATCTCCCTAAAAAAGACCAGTTGAAACAAAACTCAGCAGAATTACCGATTTCCTAATTATGTCTTTTGAACATGGCACCACAAGAACTGTCTCTCAGAGATGTTATAAATCCAAGATTCAGACAAAACATGATCATTAAAGTTCCCATGCCATCTTTTCATAAGATTAAACACATTGTTAGTCTCACTGCCTTGGCTGTGCGCCAAGTTGAATAATTGCATTCTGGATAAGGTACCTAAAGTCCCCTGCCACTTAAACACAACAAGAAAGTTTTCTTTGCTTCTTTTTGTAAAGCACCAGGGGTCATCGCTGGTGCCATTATGATGGCTTTATGCCACCGAAATGCCCAGGAGAAGTGACACACTCATTCCTGAGATGACACAAACAAACAAACTCCTAATTCCATCCATAGCAATAATATAGTTATGTCCATGTGGAGACCAGTGACGAGTGGCATTCCTCAGGGGTTAGCGTTGGGAAAGACGCTGTTTAACATCTTTGTTGGCGACATGAACAGTGGGACTGAGTGCACCCTCAGCAAATTTGCCAACGACACCAAGCTGTGTGGTGTGGTTGACACGCTGGAGGGAAGGGATGTCATCCAGAGGGACCTGGACAGGTTGGAGAGGTGGGCCCGTGCGAACCTCATGAAGTTCGACAAGGCCAAGTGCAAGGTCCTGAACCTGGGTCAGGGCAATCCCAAGCACAAACACAGGCTGGGCAAAGAATGGATCAAGAGCAGCCCTGAGGAGAAGGACTTAGGGGTGCTGGTTGATGGCATGACCCGACCATGTGCACTTGCAGCCCAGAAAGCCAACCGTGTCCTGGGCTGCAAGCAAAGCAGCTTGACCAGCAGGTCGAGGGAGGGGGTTCTACCCCTCTGCTCTGCTCTGGTGAGGCCCCCCCCCCTGCAGTACTGCCTTCAGCTCTGGGGGCCTCAGAACAAGAAGGACATAGACCTGTTGGAATGAGTCCAGAGGAGGCCACGAAGATGATCCAAGGCCTGGAGCACCTCTGCTGTGAGGACAGGCTGAGAGAGTTGGGGTTGTTCAGCCTGAAGAAGAGGAGGCTCCAGGGAGACCTCAAAGCAGCCTTCCAGTGCCTAAGAGGGGCCTGCAAGAAAGCTGGGGAGGGACTTTGTACAAGGGCAGGGAGTGATAGGACAAGGGACAAGGGCTTTAAACTGGAAGAGGGAAGATTTAGATGAGATGTAAGGAAGAAATTCTTCCCGGTCAGGGTGGTGAGGTCCTGGCAGAGGCTGCCCAGAGAAGGTGTGGATACCCCATCCCTGGAAGTGTTCAAGGCCAGGCTGGATGGGGCTTTGAGCAACCTGGTCTGGTGGAAGGTGTCCCTGCCCATGGCAGGGGGTTGGAATGAGATGGTCTTTAAGGTCCCTTCCAACCAAACCATTCTATGGTTCTATGATAGTCTGTGGCACAAAAGGCTATTACATATGTTCTGTTTAAACACACCATAGTTTGCAAGAAGATGATAGTAATAAAGCTAGACATGAATAATGAAAGATTAAAAAATGATGGAGAAGCTATAGGGAACATGTGCTTGCTACAATTTTTGTAACACCCCAAGGACTTCATTAGATCTAGGTTCTGACATTTCTTCAAGTCTCCACATCATTCATTATTACTTAGAATATAAGTTCAATTTCTACTTCATGTTCTGGGAAGATACCTTAAACATTCTTATTGAAACACAATTAATATGTTATATTTTGCTCTGGTCAGCAAGTATGGCCAGTGACACAAGACAAGTGTAGATTCCCTTCCTGACCCCATGCTTGTGTCTCTAGACACAACGGCATTGGCAGAACGTGGGCAGGCTCTTACTCCCACGCTTCAGACCCTGGTGGTTGTCCGACAGCGCCACGCCATCGTGAAACCTTACAACTCCCAAAGAAAGTGATGTGCAACAGGCAGCGGAAGGAACACATCGAAAAGAAACCGTCAAAAAACCCAAGAATTTAAAATACAGGACATAAGCAATCCTGCTACATTTTGTGTCTTGTTCCCAATATTATTTATGTTTACATATTTCACTTTGCTCCTAGTGTTTAAATCGCCGGAAATATAAGAACTGCTATCTCATAAATTGTCCAATATGAGCATGGGATGTTTGTTTGTTATCTTTCTTCCCCAAAGACCCCCTACCCTGCTGTCATTCATCCTGGGATAAGAAATGACAGTGAAGTGGTCTAGACTTAGATAATTGCCAACAGGATCACAATCTGTCCCTGGTTTTCTCTTTCTCTATTGTGACATATTCTGTTCTTTAACTAGGCACATGATGAGATGTAATTTGAATTTACAGCGTGAAAAAGAATCCCCAAACACATTACAAACTCATCTGCCAACTGCACACAGCGATTGTTCCTCTCATTTCTGAAATGCAACCACTTCTGCTGGGAAGCACACTGACTTTTAATGGCTTTGCAATTGTTTAAGATGGAGAAGAAGATAGACACCATATCCAGTGATAATATCTGAGAGATTTTCAAGCTGATCCGAGTTCCTCCAGTGCCTCTTGGAGCACTTCCCAACAGCCTGTGGAAAACTGCCCGAGTGTCTTGTGCAGAACTCTTATCCAGTTGTTCTAACTAGTCTCCCAGCCCACCTTTGGAAAGAAGAGCCTGCAAGTTCTATATTTGACCCCTGTATTGAGAAGCCACATCCAGCCAGAGGGGAAAAAAAGAAATTGAATTTTTTACTAGATGAGAAAGTACTAAAGGAAACAGGCAAATAGAATGTGCGAAGAATTATTAAAGAATGGCACAAGCTATGGGATTATTCATGTCTGCAGACTTTCTAGGACATGTCTATTAAGCATTCACAAAATCCTATAGCATTTGTCCCCACTTCAACAATTAACTGCAGGAAATATTTTTGAAGTCCCAGAGAAACCAATTAAAAGGTGTTCCTGAACTGAGGCTCCAGTCACAATTAAGTTTCGTAAGACTTTCTCATACACTCAACTGAGTTATTAACAAAAAAAAAAAAAAAAAAAAAAATGAATAGTTGCCAGAAATGACATTTTATTCCCATGTTGGCAGCTGTGAATCACTCTGGCATATGAATGGACCCTGTGATCAGTGACCACAGCAGACTGAAGAACCTGCTGGTAGGATGTGCAGGAATTTTCTATAGCCAGAAGTCTTTTGCATATGGCCCACAGTGCTTCCCTTGCTTTGGTGGCACACAGTGAGGACTCGGCTGCTTGAAAGATAGGGTTTTGCAAGCGTACTTGCTGGGTCTGCCTAATGGAGATGCAAGATATACAGTTGCATACCATCTGATTTATCCAGGGCACAAGTTGCAGGAGAAAAAAAAAAAGAAGAAAAAAGAGTTACATGTATTCTTCCCCCCAAGGAAGCAGAGATTTGAATACGTGAGGATTAGCAATAAGTTGAGGAAGAAGCACTGCAGAGAACCTGCACACTGAAGAAAGAATCAGTCAGAAGAACAAAACCCCCTTTCAAAAACACAAAACCTACCCCATTTGGCAGGAAGGAGACTATCAAGGGTGGCACATAAGACAATCTCTGACTTGTCTTGTGTCTTCCGTTTCCCCATCAGCAGGGACCTTCGTGCCACAGAGGGAACATCACCGAGGCAAGAACAGGCAACGACTTTCCATTACGCTGAGTTATGGCATTGCAGGGAAGCACTGAATCAAAGCTAATCCCAGCTCCTTGTAGGCCTGTGACTTAGCAATTGATGATTTTTGTGGCATGCCACTCTTCACTAAGCAGAAACAAAGTCTCTCTAAGCCCATGGAGAACCAGATCAGCTTACAGTCCCTGACAGCTCCTCCAGTTACGCCTCCATCTGTACTGATGCAAGAAAACATGAACTTCTCATAGCTGAAACCCTTTCCCAATTCTAGCCCCCGCTGCCGATCTCAGACCAGGTTTTATCCCTGCACCAGAGGTGTGACGGTAGTGGCAGAGAGGTGACCAAGGCTGCAGGGTTCAGTCCTTTCTTGCTGCTGCCTCTGCCCTTGTTTAGGGACCATGGCTGCAGGGTTGGGTCTCAACCCATTGGTCTATATTTCACAGTCTCTTTGTAATAACAAAAGATAGAAAAAAAAAAAAAATCAGATTTTAGGTTGTCCACGGAGTTAGAACAAAAGGTGATATTAAGAAACCCACCTCTCTACCCATATCTGAATCCATTTCCTATGTTGGCTGTTGTGTAAAATAATAGGAAAAAAGGGTTACTTCGTATTTTTAAACCAAATTTGTAACAAGAGTTGACACAGAATCTGCTTGCTAAAAAATACTGTATCATCCACGTTAAAAGAAATGAAGTATGCAATGGTAATTTTTGTCAAGTTTTCACCAATCCATAAAGAACATTTTAACAGTTTCAAAAATACAGCCAGTTCAGTTTTGCTAGGCAATTTGTGCAATTTGCAAAATTCTCATTCCTCCAATCTGGAGGTGAAGGGCACTCCTCGTTCCCAACCTCCTAGGTTGGGAAAGCAAATGGTGAACAAAAAAGCAATGGCATTTTGTCACTTACTAAAAAAAAAAAAAAAAAAAAAAAAAAAAAAAAAAATCTGCTTGAATGGTTAACTATTTTACCATTCACTTTCCTACAGCTAAGCACACTGCAATAGATATTAGCATACTTTCACTCATGTAAAGGTATTTATTAGCTAATAATCATGTTGCAATCACAGTTAAAACCCACACTACATATGTGGCCATGAAAGTAACACCATTAAATAAATAATATAGCTGTAATATCACTGAAAAGCAACCTTTGTGAAAGACTACTGATAGGAAATCTCTTCATCCATACTTTTCTTTTCACTATTACAGTCAGATAATGAATATATGTACATTCATTTATGTTCAAAGCCTAAGAGCTGAGGAAAATAGTCAGGGCTCTAATCTGACTTTGTGGATGAATCCTCATTGTATGAAGCTGCTTAAGCAAAAACCAGCCTTCCAGTCTTCACTTTCTTCACTCCACTCCTCTACTAGACACATATGAATCAGCTCTGAGTTAATAAGAATGGCCCAAATATACACCACATTATCGTGAAATCAAAACCATACCCAATCTCTTCTGAGATTCAAAATATTTTATTTTCACTTTTCTCATGGCTCTTCTCATTTTAGATTTGCCCCCAAAGGAATATGTTGCTATAAATTACCTATTCTCAGAACATGTTCCATGCTAGAGAAAATTAAGTTGTTCCAGGAGAAGTTCTGCTGTGTGATTTCCACGTGAATTTTCTACAGCCTGGAAGTTTGATTAAGAGCTGAAAACATGCAGTGTTAAATGGATGGAGCTTCCAACTCCACATTGCAGAACTGAAAGGTCACTGACCACTCTCACTCACGTGCTACTCATCACCCTTTGGATCAGGTTTGGGAATTCCTCAGTATCAGCATGCTGACCATAGTCTATCTGCCAACTGCCAGCAGCCATAAACCCCAAGTAAAGCTTATGATTCTAATAACTGCAGCTAGATATTAACATCAGTTGGTTGATCTTCACCAACAGTCAGATTACCAGGAGAAGGAAGGGAAATTAGTTCTCATTAAAAGCATATGGTCCTCATCATGGGATAACACAGCATCCTCATACCGTCTCATCAGATTTATCCCTTAGTACATCCTTCACCTGTGCACCATGGCTAACACAAGCCTAATTCTAGAACTACAGAGAACTATCCTTCCACAGCAAGCCTGGTGTGACTCTAAACTGAAGTCTTGATCCAATGCTTAGGTCTCTACGGTCAGTGAGGTTTAGACGGGATTGCACCACAGCAAGATGTTCACCTGGACTGTGCCAATGGCCTGGATCCAGCTTGATTTCATCTCCTGGAGCTTCTTCTATATTTTCCTCACACTCTGGTTGAGGTCTAGAGTTATCTGGGCAGGTTTTAATCACTCAGGAGTGGTTTAAGCAGATCGCCTTTTCCCAATATCTACATAGCACGTTTTTATTTCCCTTTAACTGTTCCCAAGTCTCATTGTACCTCAGCGCTGATATATAGCACCACAGTTATACCCTAGGGAATCTGGCTCCATCTGCTCTCCTGCACCCCCACCACATCCTCATGCAGCTTGGTAGCATGGGGCCCATCCTTCAATTCTGCAAGCTTTACCAGTATTTTCCATGGATGGATGATAATTTTCTTTTTAAAATCATGTTATTTTTCCCCATTTCTACATCTTTAGCATTCAAATAGCACTTCTCGTTTGCACATCTCAGAGAGCAAGAACCATATTAACCTCCTAAGCCAATTTTTTTCCTGATTGTCAAGAACTCTGCTTATGTTCACTTACTTTGAAAACCTGGTTCAACTGTCCAAAATCACACATTAGAGAGTTACTGCTAAGAATGAGGGCAATCTTGATCGTGCTCTCTCTTGGCCCCTCTCTGTGTCACACCCCCCCATCCTGGTTTGGCTGAAACAGAACTATTTCTGCTTTCAGTAGATTTTATTTTTTTTCCTTCAGTGAAGTTTTCTCAGTCACTGCCCTGTCTGAAGCTGACTACAGGTTTCAGGCAGTGCCTGCTTTCAGAGCTGACGGCAGTTCATGTCTGTAGGTGTTGGGACAGGAGCGGGATTGTTATGCAGAAAGGCCCACGGGTGGGTGCTTGTTCCCTGTGGGCTCTCTTGGGCTCCTGGTGGCAGGGAGGTTGAGGAGGGGTCGCACTCCCAGAAGCTGCAGAGGGGACAGGTGACCCAGGCCTGACCAATGCAGTATTCCATCCCACCCACGGAAATAGTCGGTATAAAGCTCAGGGATCACAGGGGTCAGCCCTCCCTTTCCCTCACGGCCGATATCCTGGTGGGACCTTGCTCACTCCCCTCCCTCCGACCCTGACCGTGCACCCCCCAATCCGTTTCCCGCCTGCTGTGGAGTTGAGTTCTGGGACGTCCGAGTGCCCGCCCTGCCCTGTCAGCACTGCGAGGTCATCATCGGGAAGAGCAATATCAGGTTTGTATATTCTATTTCTATTAGTAGTAGTATTAGTTTTAATATTATTTATACTCTTTTCACTGTTGTTGTTTTATTAAAGTGTGTTTTAAGTTTCCAACCCACCAGTCTCTCTCCCTTTTCTCCTCTCCTTCCCCTTCTGGGAAAGGAAGGGGTTAACAGAGAGCATCTGCCATCCGCTTTAAGCGCCAGCCTAGCCTTAAACTTTTGGCACCCAAAGTGGGGCATGAGCAGCTTCACCACGAAAAGCCCCGGATTCTTGGTCTGAGAGATGCGAGTTCAAATATCCCCACCCCGGTGGCAGGAGACCCGGGCAGCTCAGCAGAGAGGGGATCAGGTTTCTGTCTTTCAGAGTCTTTAGGGGTTGGAAATTAAAACAACTTCATAATGCAGATTCCCTGGGTGTTGGGCGCAACTGTACATTATGTCTTTTCACAGTTTTATTCAGAGCTAAGCATAATACTGCCTTCTCTGCCCTATGTGTTGTTGGTTATTGTTGTGTACAAACAGTTTATCGCTGCTGGGCGTTGTCTGATAGGCATGGTTGCGCTAGGGGGTTTGGCACTAATTTACTCTCTGATAAGATGGACCGTTATTGCTCCAATTCTTTATGTCTATAGAGTGATGACAAGCAGCTCTAGTCATGAACCGGTAGTAGCGGCTTTATCTGTGTATTCCGGGCTAGCAGATTTTGTTAGTGATTATATTCACAATTTTACTTGGGGAAATGGTACTTCTCCCTTCACTGCGAACCTGACAGCACCAAATTTTTAGAATTTCGGATATTCTTGGCACTGTCAAACCACCGTGATATTATTATTATGTTCTCTGAATGTTTTCCTGGTGTGGTATAACATTAAACATCAGTGCAGGCGTAGGTGCTGTGAAGCCATCTCAACTGCTACCATGTGTGCCAAAGCCACCCCATCCCCCACCACAGCCACTCCGACCCCGGTGACGGACACTGTCACCGCTGTGACTCCAGCAACAGTCAACTGGCTGTGTGATCTCCTGGCTGGGCTACAGTCTGCTCAGACTCAGGGAACCGACCTGTCCCCGTATCAGTCACCCCTGTACAGAAGAAGAAATACACGAAAAAATAACCACTTTTGGGGGAGGATGAGGCTGAACTAGGGCCATCACGAGAGCAGGAGGATGAGGCTGAACCAGGGCCATCACGAGGATGGGAAGATGACGTGGAACCAGAGCTAATCCCCCAACCCCAAGGAGAGGCAGAACCAGGACACCCCCGCACCCCCCGAACAACCCATAATATAGAAATGCCAACCACCGCTACAGGACAATGAAACCAAAGCATGATTTACAGAAGCATCACCAAAGGAGAAAGGCTTTTCATAGTGAAATTGAAGACTCAAAGCTATGATATAAATTGACCCATCCCATAATCAAAACAGGAACAAAAGAGAGATGTAGAAGAAAAACAACTAAATAAAAGGTAGAATAAAGCCTCTGCTACAAATAAAAGTTTCCTCTTAAACTTCAGTGGGGCTAAGCAGAATCACCACAGCTAAGGATCTAGCACACACACGAGTTAAGGAAGAAGAAAATCCCTGCTAGTTAAGACGCACTTTGAGCCGTTTCAGAGAATTTTCATGCACTTGAAAAGGATGGACACCCGCCTCTCACAGAAAGAACGGTATTCATGTCCTATGAATTACTTATCATCTGCATGTGCCACATCTCTAATGATTAATTTGCTTAGTGTGGTTAAGCTATCTTTCAGGAGTGGAGGGTAAGAAGAACTAGCATAGCTAATGCAACATTCAAAAGGCAGAGTGCCATTTTCTTTTTTCCATTTGCTGTGGTAGAATCAAAAGCATTAATAATGAAGAGAAATCATAGAATTGTTTAGGTTGGAATGGGCCTTTAAGATCATCTAGTCCAACCATAAACCTAGCATGGCCAAGACCATCACTGGCAAGGCCAAGACCACCAACGGCACACTCCTGCAAGGCACTGAATGGCATGGAGCGAGACTGATGTGCTGAGTGTTGTTACTCAGCAAAACAAACAGAATATGTACAGCCAACTACGTGCTTTTTATTAAAGGCTACTGCACTCATTCACTTTCTATTGCAGATGGAGTTGTACTCATTTGCTTTCTCTTGCTTCACTCAAAAAATCAGTTGAATGGAAGGTGACTTAAATCAGACAGTCAAGTGAGCAGAGTTGACATAAGAGGAGAGTTCTGCTAGTTCAGCATACACAATTCCTAACTCTATGTGTGGGAAGCATCTCGCAGAGCAAGCACAACGCTTAACATTAACGTGTCTACACTGCAGACTACGATACATTGTCAGGCCAGAGCTAGCTTTAAACTTGCTTTCTGGGTGCTGGAAATAACGCTGTCATGATGTTAGAGAGCTCTGGAAGAGTTATTTTACCATAATTCTCTAAACAGACACAGCCCAAGACTTGTAGGATAGGATTAAGAGGCTGCAAGTCTGTTCAAAAGCCAAGCAAGCAGGTCCTTTTTATAAACAGAGAATTTATTAACATGCTTAAGACATGCAGCTGACAAATACATTATTATTTCTTTTACAGTAGCATCGAGAGAGGCCTCCAGCTGAGATAAGGACTCCCAGCTGTGCTAAACACTATGTAGGCATATAGCAAAAGGCAGGCTCCATTCAGAAGAGCTTACAACGTACAATGTACAACTGCTCACCCAGTTCTGCTTGTCAGCAGTACTGCACTCTAAACCCCGTACTTTGCATCTGCATCTTCGAGCAACGACTTAAAGATTTCACGTAAAACCCCTGGCTTGCCAATCTGATGCTCTATTATACCCGCCAGACCCCCAATAACCGACTTTGATGGTACGTTAGTTAAACACAAGGAAAATCTAAAATATTTGTATTTCTTTAAACACAGTATTAAATACTGTAACAGTAACTCAAGTGCTAGTTAGCCTATTCTGCTTTACACTGTCATATGTCAGTCTTCTGTAATAAACCATGTGATGACTCATAAACATCTAAAACATTTCCCTTGGTGTTCAGTATTTTATTACATAGATGCCAATTACATTCGAGCAGCAGACTGCACAAGTCCGAACAGTCATCTATTATATGAATGGTTCCATTGATTCCTATACTACAGAGGGTTATGCTTTCATATATCATACTGAATAGGATTTGTTTCCACAGACGCTGGGGTAAACTATTGGTGAAAGCACTTTCGCGGGTTATAGGCATCACCACTGTGCTTGACCTTACTCAAAGATTTCCCAGGCTTTGAATAATAGACCTTCCCCTCACACCAACCCCCGTTGCCTTTTTTGTTAAAGCAAACTTTGCTATGAGAAAAAAGCAACTCATTTTACAGATATATAGTAATACCCATTGTGCTCAACACAATTTAATAGGACTGAAGCAAAGAAAGGAGCTAGAAAATAGCCGAGGATGAACAGCAGGTTGTCCTCTAAAAATACCTAGTTCATGGAGCACTTGATAAAGAAAAGCATCCAGCTCATGCAGATGTATACAATACATGACCTTGACATACACAACACACTGAAATCAGAGTAATGGTCTGGAGGTTACAGTACTCTGCCTTTAAAAAGAAAATATTCAGAACTGCGTTCTACATTAAGAGGAGACACGACATTTCTAAGGCACAGGTAAGTGTGACATGGTCAAGGTAACACCCTGAAACCATGAAAATATTCAGTCCCATACAGGACATCTGTTCTTGCAACATCGACCTTTATCACTCACAAATGTCACACGGCTGATTGTAACAACTCAGCTGCTGTTGACCGCTTCTTTGGAAGAAGTATGAATCCCTGCTGGGGCATCAGGCCACAGGCAGGAAAGATGTCCCATGAGGCAGCAGTGGTGGGGACAGAACACGTGCTATCACACCGTTCTCCAGCCAACATGGATTTATGAAAGCAAGATCATGCCTGACCAATCTGGTTTCCTTTTATGTCAAGGTGACCCATGTGACAGATGAGGGAAAGCCTGTGGATGCTGTCTACCTAGACTTTAGTAAGGTCTTTGACATGGTCTACCACAACATCCTCCTAAATAAATTGGCTGCTCGCAGCTTAGATAGGTGTACTCTTCAATGAATAAAAAACTGGCTGGATGGCTGGGCCCAGAGAGTTGTGGTCAATGGAGCTAAATCCAGTTGGTGGCTGGTCACTAGTGGTGTTCCCCAGGGCTCAGTTTTGGGGCTGGTGCTGTTCAACATCTTTATGGATGATCTGGACAAAGGGATTGAGGGCACCTTCAGTAAATTCAC
>NW_009622694.1:0-42500 GCF_000690535.1 Cariama cristata
CTTTGAGATCTCCAGTTTCTTTTGCCTTTTGGTTACAACTACAAAAGATGTCTTCTGAGAAAAATGCTTTCTGCATGACATCAGAATAAAGGAATGTTCCACACTATTCAGCATGCTTAAAAGTATTGGTTGACTGAAATAACATTACATTTAAAATGAATGCTGAACAGAAGGCCAGTTAAGGGAGAAAACAGAGCAGATCATGTTTTTGCAAACTTTTATCTTTAAGAAACATTGATTTATTGGACTTTGTAAAAATGTTTTCCTTAAAATAATAAAATTATGCTGTGTGTAAAAGCACAGTAAAATAAAGAGAACTGCTGTTTTGTCGTGTGATAGAATGCATGTACCCACAGGTAAAGGCTGAAACATTTGGAATCAGAACATAAAAATACATATATATATGGAAAAGATAAGACATTACTGTAGATAGGAGAAAGTCTTTACATTATTCTTTGGTATACTATAATTTTCATTGGCACTTGGGATAGTCAAAAAAGAATTGGAAGAGTGTTAAAAATAGCAAAAGAAAAAGGCTTAAGCAAATACCTTCTAAACAAAGTATACATAATAGACAGTATTGATACAAGTACTTATTTTGAATTAAGAATCGTGTCAGTTATAATGTAGGGGTCTCATTGTCCAGAATCATGAAAGTGTTAATTTAATTACTGCTTGTAGTGTTAATGAATAATTATGCATAACAGATCAATGGATCTCTTTCCTTGTTGCGGAGAAAAGAAGGCTTAAGGTGCACTTCAGTTCATAGGTGAGAAGGAAATCTTAAGTTTACATGATCAGATAGTAAATGCTTTCATATCAAACCATTGGTGCATTGCTGTGAAAATCTATGTGAATTTGTAGGGCAGAATAGAGGCCCAAACCCTGGCCTTGAGAGCGTGTGGTGGCAGGAATTTCAAAAATACAGATGTCAGCCATATCCTTCACTGGAGGTATGCAAGGCTGGAAGCTGGGAGAGCTGCCAGTCCCCATCATCAGTGAGACTTTCTTGCAGTGCAGCTGTGTTTTGTGGGTACTGGCCATATGCTGCAGGTGTCATCTAGGTTTTAGTGTTAGTTATATGAATCCCCTACAATTTAAATTTCTATTTAATAAACCACTCTGGAGTCTGTAATCTAAGCAGAAAAATGAGAACACATCCCCAAAGTGGCAGCATTAGCTCGAAGGAGAGCAAGCAAGGGCTGTTAGAGCAGTAGGCTATGGGGAAGCACTTGCATCCCCTCCTGGGAGCAAACTGCCTGCTCTGGACCTTTCTCACCCAGCACCGTCAGAGTAGGAGCCCAGGTGAGCTGGGGGAGAGCAGAACCCAGGTGTCCGACAACCTGAGTAAGGGCAGAGCTGCAGCACTGAAGGGAACCAGGGAATTACAGATTTTTTTCAGAAATGCAAGTTTCCATGTAGGTTTGCCCAGTTCTATAGAGTAAACATTTGTAGGAAGAATGTGTGTGTTTCTATAAAGCTTGTGAAAGAAGAAGGGAGGAACAGGAGAGAAAGAATTACATGATAAGGTTTGCTACAATATTGCCAACTCTCATCTAATTATGAGTTAATGAGATTTCATGTTTTACTTGAAATCCCCTAGCATCCTGTGCTTGTGTATTTCTTTTAGCCCTTCTTTAATGAGACTCTGAAAACCTTACAGGCTTAGAACCAAGAAGACTCATACCTTGAATTTATTGTTATTAGTAGTATTTTATTATTTTTATTATGCATTTCATGGGATTTTTATTGCTGCAGTTGTCAGCCCTTGTACACTGGGTGCCTATTCAAGGAATCCATACAATGTCTCACACCAAATGAGACACCACCCATTTTCACATCTTGCAGCATGAGGAGGATCACAATGCATGAGAAGCAAAACAGAGGAAGGGGACGTACTGTCCTCTGTATGGACTCTCTGCAGCAAGTCACATCTGCACAACAGAATATTTCAGACAGAAGAGTTTTGCTGTCTGTTTTCTTTTTACCATAATCTCTATGAATGATGAAGTTGCATTTGATACAGTCATAGAGTTATTTGGGGAGATACCTAGAATATATTTGGGGTGAAAAAGGGAAGAAAAAAATTTATATTGTTAGTTTTAACTTTGCATTTTGGAAATAAATACTAAAGTAGTGAGGATAGCACCATCAGGCAGACAGCAGGTGGGCCAAGCAGCAGGAGAGAAATGATACTTGCTGCACCTGCTCTGCACACTTTAAATAAAAAAAAAAAAAGGAAGAAAATTTGGCAATTCCTCCACGACACCTACTTTTATTCTGGTATTTCATTTCTGTATTTTCTTAGTTCATCTTAAAATACGTGGGAGGGAGATCTGGAGATTTCAGACCACTTTATGCTGTGTATACATATATTCTTGTATGTATATATCACCATGCTACCAGAACTGTAGTGTAATGCTAATAGTGGTAATAAATTAAACACCTTTTTTTATTTTCCTGATGGAGATAGTCCACTACTATTGTTCCCATTTTACAGGTGGACAAAAACTAAGTACAGAAAGAGGTCAGCATCAATTCATGGCTTAACTGTAAACATAATTTACCAGTTATAGCTCAATTGTGTAGAGGATGGAGCCAGCGCATAAAAATGGCTTTAGCTTCCTTTTGCTCTCTTGCTTCTCTGCTGGTTCAGTAACCCTGTACTTCACTGAAGAATTTGCTGTCTGGTCTAATTTCAGTCAGATTGGAAACAGCTGCAGGGGTCAGAAAGTGCATCAAATATCAGCATGGCAAAGGATATGGCTAAGCCTAGCCCTATTTTTCTTGTGCAACGAGCAGTAGAGAAGACAACAGCATACAAGCTCTAAGTTGGATATGTGGTGCAATAGGATCAGCTGTTAACTAGTCAAGGCAAGATTACCCAATTAAGTAATTATTAGGGCCATTGTATATAGAGCATGTGTTGCAAAGCAGCTGGATTCTACCACTAGATTTGGCTCTAAGTTGCTGGCTCTCAGAGCTGACTATGAGCTATTAGGGGATGTTTCTAGAGACATGGTTGGTCTGAAAAATGCATTCAGGATTAAGGTGTCTGGTGTTCCTGGCTTCCACTTTTCAGTCTGCTACAACTTGTTCCAAATGACCTTAGGTAAGTCACTTTACTTCTCTCGGCTTCCTCCTTGGTGGAATTTTGCCCCGTTGTCTAACACAGATGCTACGAACATTACTTGCGTAGTGCTTTGCTTTGACCATATGAATTGTCATAAAGTACAATGGTACTGTTTGTCTTATTACACTGTAATTTCTTCCTTGGAAGTCCTCTGCTGCAGAATATAGCATATTCAGAAACTTTTAATTTGATGTTAAAGATAAGATGTATGGAGTAAAGAGTATTGACTAAATTAGGAGGGCATGAGAATTCACTGTCTAGTTTGTCTCCTGGTGGTTGTGATTATTGAGAAAAGTGTATTTCTGCCTTCAGAAGCTGGATAATATTCAAGATGCCAATAATATCTACTTAAAATGTAGGCAGTTTGTGCTACTAGATAAAAATTATGTTCCTTAACAAGAGGAATTTTACAGTGTAACGGCCTAATCCTTCAAATAAATGCTCTAAGATGCAGTCTGTAATTACAGTGTGAGAAGTCCAATTACTAGCAAACAAAGGCTTTGTAAAAGTAAGTAGTATGACTAGCCATAATCATAGAATGTTTTGGTTGGAAGGGACCCTAATAACCATCTCGTTCTAACCCCCCTGCTATGGTCAGGGACACCTTCCACTAGACTGGGTTGATCGAAGCCCCATCCAACCTGGCCTTGAACACTGCCAGAGAGGGGGCATCTGGGTGACCTGTTCCAGTGCCTCACCATCCTCATGGTAAAGAATTTCTTTCTAATACCTAATCTAAATCTACCCTCTTCCAGTTTAAAGCCATTGTCCCTTGTCCTGTCACTACGTGCCCTTGTAAAAATTCCTTCCCTAGCTTTCTTGTAGGCCTCTTTTAGGTACTGGAGTTTAAGAACTAATGTATTGGTAGTAATTATTTGAAGTCTATATTGACCAATTAGCATGTTTTTCATTGGCCACCAATGATTTAGGATTTCACTATGATAAAATGAACTTTACCTTTACTCAAAATCCTGGTTATCAAGGCTTGTACTTGGTCATAGCTCTTTAGAAGTAGTAGAGATGCTAGTTTTCTGGTTTATGCTTGTTTCATTCTGAAAGAGGTGAAGAACTGACCATAACTAAAGATAGCGAATGGGGTGTTGTCTGAGAACAATGACATTCTTGGACAGGAGAATCAACTAACCCTTACTAGGGCAGTACAGAAAACTTCAGTTTAGCAATAAAGTACAGCTGGCTTGAAATGAGAATTACAGATGGCTTGACTGGAGTAGATTGATTAGGTGCTATATTATTGTTTAAATGAGAGCTCCCACAGTTTATCTTCCAAGTGTGTAAAGTACGTTTTACATGGTTGTTAAATCATTGTGTGCATATTGGTGGAAGAGCCCATTCTGCCTGCAAAAAGGTGGCTCATATCCACCTTAAGAGAGCTCTTTATGAAATGGATTGCATAAATAACTAATTTTTTGAGGAAGATCCCCTTCATCTCCCAAGTGTACTGTATATTTAACTAAGCTATCAATGTCATTTAGGTTACTTGATAAGTCAGTCCAAATACTTCAAAAAGAAGCTGAATGTTGTGTCCATAGAAAGAAAACATGAAAAAAATTTCCATGCAAATAATACTTTATACACATTTGTGGTGGCAAAGCTATTGCCAGCCTTTCAGGCAGAATAAAGGAAATCCTCTAATGCAAAATTAGGACAAGTAAGTAATTCCAACAAGATGTTTAGAAGTTTGTTCCTTCTATCTGTCATTTACAACTGTAAAAAAAAGCTTTGCATCTTGAAATAACAGCAAGTCGTGGGAGGGGAAGGTGTTGTGGGTTGGGTTTTTTTATTATTTTCCCCCAATGAAAAATAAATATGTAATTGAGTAGGTATAAAACCTTTGTTGCAGAACATACAGTAGTGTAGTTACGAAAGACAGACAGGTTACTGCAGATGGGCTGTTGTTTGGCTCTTTTGCACTTCAGTGAGAGGAAATTTCCCTTTAGTATAGATTCTCTTTCACAAGCTGACAATCATTATGTTCAAGTGTGAAGAAAGTGTAGCTGCCCTAACTTTAGCTATTCATTGCCTGTGAAGTTCTAATCACTGACTCGGCTGAAGATGAAGTCCTATTTCTTCACAGGTCAGCTGTAGTGCTGGTAATCAGAATGAAAGCTTCTGTAACCTGGTCTGCTTACTAAGACACCTTCCTCATGAGTTAGAAAAGCAGGGAACACTGGCCCAAAACTGGCAGTGGGGTGTTTTGGGGTTGGGTATTAGGTTTTTTGGTGGGTTTTGTTGTGGAGTTTTTTCCTTTGTTTTGGGTGTTGTGTTTGTTTTTTTGAGATAGGCTTGATTCTAGTCTGTACTCATGTGATTTTTGTTTATTGGCACAGGTGTTATAACTGCTTCTGAAAATGAAAGTCATATGCTGTTGCACCTAAATACCAATTTGCATGTCCTGCTCCTTAAGTAATCTCTCCTTCAGAACTTGCTGTGAAATTATATGTATGTACCTTCCAGATCTTGGATTTTTTTTTTAAATACTTGACCTTTTAGGGTCTGTGTCCTGAATTACCTGTAATATATATGTATATATTTTTCTACTACCTATATTAAGTCTTTATAACTTTGGTGATCTTTATCCTATTTTTGAAAATATATGTATATATTTCTGTTAGCTGTATTTTAGCTGCTAAAGAAATTCAGTTTACGTACTGCAAAACTAACTTCATATTGTTAACACATTTAAAAAAAAAAAAACCAACTATGATGACATTCTTAATTTCTTTAGGGAAGACAGTTACTCCTAGTTCTGAAGTTGTAAATCTTCAGCCTTCTACTAGACCATGAGCACAGCCACATACTGTTTGGCAGTCTGTAACTGTTAAAGTATCACACAAACTGCAGACCACTGATCACGGTAGAGCTATGAAGCTAAGCTACTTGTTTACATGGTTCTGTCCTTGGTATTGCAATGCGTCATCTTTGTAAATTCATCTCATTGCTGGAAATCCTTGTGCAGTTTAGGTGCAGGGATTGATAATAAGGCTTTTTGTGTTTTGTAACAAAGGCATCTGAGGAAAGATGGAGAAAGTAATTGCTTCTTTTTGGGTTGTCATCAAAATACATGACTCTATAGTTGAAAGAGGAGTCTGGTGTGCTATCTGTGCTACACACTGAGGACTAAATGCTGTCTCGCACAATATATTAATGACAAGTAACTGAGGAGCTCTGCAGGATACAGAGAAAGTTTTAATTTGTGTATACTAAAGACTGATGAAAAGACATCATATCTTGCTTCTCTTTGATGCTGTGACCATGTTTGGTTTTCTTTGCTAGCACCATAGGCTTTCTGCTTGCAATAGGTCCATAAAGTTACCCCTCTGGGAAGGAGGCTGCTCTTGCTTCTTGTTTCTTCAGCCTCCCTTTCCTGCTGCCTTTCTGCTCTGTTCATCTTCTGCCAGTGCTGATAAAAGGTGTTTCAGATACTGGGTTGAACTGGCTTGCTTTGTGCCATATACCATAGGTCAGTAATTCTTATAAGTGTCAGTTGAGGTGGGGGGTAAAGTCACTTTTACTATGTAATAATATGTCATACTGATGTTTATTGTATAGCATTATAAAAGTAAGAGTTACATGTGGGTCATATTAGCCTTCAACCAACAAAATACTTGGACATATGCTTCAACTCTAATTTAGTGAATAAGTCCATTGACTCCAATGCACTGCTCACCTACTGAAAAATAAAAATGTTTAAGTGCTTTTCCAGACTGAAGTCTTTATTAGTAACCTGCATATTATACGTGTGTATTGTTCGGATATACAGGATATTCATGTGGTGAATTATTCCTTTGTGTTTGATAGGATTGAATAGTATTTTTGTATCTGTCTGCTCTATTCATTTTTCACATGTTAATGACATTCATCTTGTCTATCTGTGGCGTTTTTAATGTGCCCATCACCAAAGTATCTGCCTGTCTCTTCAGCAAAATAAATGCTTCTCAAGAAGAGATAGGAACGGTAATGCATGTGTAATTATTTAAAAAAATTATTACTGAAACACAGTAGCCTTCCTTCCCCCACTCCAATACTTATTTTTCCTGGTGACAAAATCTGCAGCAGAAAGCACTGAGCAACAAGTTTATCAATTTGAACAGGCCAACTGCACAACTAAATGTATGTGAAACTTAACAAATCCCTTGAGGAAGCTGACTGTAAGAATTTCCTAGTCTGTGTCGAGTTACTGAGGTGCGACATGGTGGATTGAACTTAATGCCTTAGGCAAGCACAGTCAAATAGAGAGAGTTTAAGATTTTGCTGTGTCCATGAAGGGATCTGCTGGTAGTTGTCTAAATTAAGCTTTCAGAAAAGAATATAACACTATCATGAGCTCCTTCCCTTGAATATTTGGGCAGGTTATTCTGGTTTAAAAGAAATCCAAGTAGGATTTCCTCTGTGTAAGCCTCATAGTAGTTGCAAAAAGATTGAAGGGTTATTCCCCTTACCAGGCACAGAATAATACTGGACCAGAAATTTTCTATTACACTGTGCTGTCTGTTTAGAGGCATAGCACCTTAGCCAAAACTCAGGATCCCCACCTGCGTGGGAATTGACTGCTATCACCCTGTAGGCGCTGCTGATGCGAAGACTGAGGGGACTGCATACCTGCCCTGGGTTTCTCACCACCTCCTTTATTCTTGCTTTTGTCTCTGTGAAGGTAAAATTGATCCTGGTGACTGGTCTGGCCTTAGCGACCTTTATGATTCTGTAGCAGCTAGCCTGGACAAGGCGGCAGCAGCAGTTTATGGAAGTGTCTGCACACATGCTACAGAGTTTAAATGAGATTTCCCAGTGACAGCAGTGCCTTCAGCTTACACTGCTGAAGAAGCCACTTGCTATGTATGTGCTAAGAGTTGGAGAGCTGCCAGGAGGGAAGGGAAGAGCATGGGCACTCTGGTGCTGTGCGCAAATCCAGACAAATGATCTTGAGCATTTTTTTAATATTTCTTTTAGCAGAGGTGAGCTGGCATCCTGGAAAGTTGGAGTTTTTGATCAATTGTCTGCAGCACAGTGTCAGCTGTAGATGATACAGCTAGAAGGGTAGCCTTGCCCCATTCCTGGCATGTAGCTCAAGTTCTCAAAGTGAAGCTGGAGCTGCTGGTAGAGCTGGGCCCAAAGTAAAGGGACAGGATTTGAGCTGCCTCAGTTGTAGCTGACTGTGGTGGCAAAGTGAGGAGGAGCTTCAGAGTTAGATCGCCTCCTCTCTCCTTGAAAAGAGGCTGGAAACTTAGATTTCACTGTGTGCTGTTCACCTTCAGTTCTAATTGGGATCTCCAGCACCGTTTGTTCTCTAGTGTGTACACACACAGCTGTAAGTGACACTAGGATTTCTTGCGTCACTCATCTACAAAGAACCCAGCTTCTTGGGTCACTGCGGTATAAATAGCGTATTCACAAGGTAACCTGCATGTAAGTCACAGAAAACACCATACTCTTTTCATAATCCCAGGCAAGCATTTATTGGCTGGGGAGTGCTTTTTTTTTTTTCTTGAAGCATGCTGAGATATGGACTTGAACAATTGCTTTACTGTTCTCTGACTCTTTGGATTTTTTTTTTTTAAAACTTGTTCTCAGATTTTTTTTTATTATTTTATTGTTCATTTAAATTGGCTAGATGACAGTTTGCCTTACTGCCTGGTAAGAATTGAGCAGGGAAAATTAAGTATATACTACATGGATTATTTAAAGGTTATATGGGGCTCAGGTGCCACTGCATATTTGCCAAGTCTGTATTTAGATCATAATATTCCTCTAACTCTTTGCATTGCCAGTATTGATGGTGATCTCGGCTGTAGGATGAGACTATGCCCTCTTCTCACTTGTTAACCCAGGACCTCCAGCAATTAGCTAGAGTCAAATAAATATCATGGAACATAAGAATGATGCTGACTTCTCCAGCTGAGTGATATGTTTACATCGGATCGCTGCTTTTTTTAGTTAGATGATGGGAATTGATGAGTGTGTTTCTCATGCTATCCTAGATAGATTGTTGGTCAAGTGTTGAACTTGAGTGACAGGGACCTGTCTAGCCATTGATGCTACCTCAGAGTTTCTGGTTCCAGGGAGATGAGATGCTGCTCCAAAACTGTAGGAACAGGGAGTTAGGCATATCAACAAGTGTGTTTAATCTGTCTCCTATTGCTCCAAGCAAGTAGTGATGTGCCAGCACAATGACCAATCCCTAGAGTCAATTGCTGTAATTCATTAGCAAAGCCTTGCTTCTTGGATGATTTGAGTTGATTAGTAGACGCTTTGTTCTGTCACGTTTTTTGGCTGAGCATTCTGTTAGAGGTTTCAGACTCCAAAGGTTCAATGGATTTACATGTAGCGCTTTCCCAGCAGGGAGAAACAATTGCATTCTAATGCAACCTGTTGCTTTTCACGTAGCCTTTGGGACTTGGTGCGAGGGTTAATGGTAAGGAGACTTTTAAACTCAAAATAGTGAACCTTTTCTTCTCCTGTGCTTTCCTTCTGAGCCCTATGACCTTGTTAAATCAGCTGATTACAGCTGACCGCTTTCAGACAACTTAGCATTTGAGAAACAAATTACTCTAATAACATTGCAGTAGGCTGTAGATCTTCCTTGAGAAGAGCAGGAGCTATGCAAGTTTTCTGTGGGACTGAGAACATGTGTGTATTGACAAGAGCTGTTATTTTCAGGTAGAGAAAAAAATTACTGGTCTATTACCAATGTGTGACCAAGAATGACCAGCCTTTTATTTGTTTTATGTATTTTAGTAGACAATGGTATGTAGTAGGAGTGTATAAGTCACGAGGCTTTGGGAAGGTCCCAGTTAAATTGGAGGATGTACCAGTTGCAGTGAACCCTATACCTTCAGATTTTGAGCAGAGTTTAGTGACTGTTCCTCTTATTTGTGGATTTCAGGTTTGCCTATGCCTTTTTGTAGGTTTTGACTGAAGCATTGCTCAGTTCACCTGTATCTGGACAAATAAAACTCATGATATGTAGCAAAATTTTGTTAATATCTTGTTCAAGCTAATATGAATTACAGGCAAGATCAGCTCTTCCTGGTATTGTTGCCTGAGGACATAACACTTCAGTGTGTGGAGGTTTTTTTAATTTTCTTTTGTTCTGCTTCTTACTCAGTTATAAAACTAATAACTCTTATTCTAAATTTTTTTTTTTGAAGAAAGGCTAAAAATGCTCCCTTTCCTTCCAGATTGATCCTCTTGGGAAGGGGGCAAAACGGCATTGATAGACTTGATTTTAAATATTGAGCTGGGAAGGGAACAACTTGATGTAGTGAATGAGTCCTTTCCTTGATTCACATTAAAAGGGATCTATAACCCTTGAAGTACAATGAGTGTAATATTGACCTTGTATTGTATAATATTACTAAGTAATTTTGTGAAGCTGGCTCAAGATATACCGATGCAGTAGGTCAGAAATTAGTAAGTGGCAAAGTTATTTTCTTCAGCAAGGTATGCTAGTGCATGTATAAACTTATAGATGGTTTCAGTGCAATTATGTGTGTACTTTATACGTTAATTGAATCGAGTAATAAGTAATTTATGCCTTTTCTGATGTCACAGTTATTTGAATATCTTTTGAAAAGATTCTAGGAATTCAATACGTTGTCTGGCTAGATTTGGTTGAGAACAGTCAAATACTCTTGAATTTTCTGGTTGTCACTTTTTTGTTTTGTTAAAGCCTCCTTTCACCCATTTTTTTGGGTCTGTGCAGTAAGAAGACAGGAAAGGAAGAGTTACTGCAAGGGAAAGTTTTATTGCTATATAAAGGTATTACCCCATCTTTAGTTCCTCAAAACAAAAGAGTTCAAGTCTCATCAGTATTGCTAGACTTAGGAGTTTGACATTAGGGCTGGACTGCATTTCTTTGGGGTCCAGTGTATATGGTGTTTTGCCTTGGGCTCTCATTATTTACTACTGCAAGGACTATTGGCTGTCAGATAATTCTGTAGTGTGAGTTACTGTATTTCAATAAAGCTGTGGCCTTGGCCTTTAATCCAGTTACCAGAGATCTATGTTTTCTGTCTGTGTAGTCCAGAGTGGCATTTGCAATGTAACAAACATTTCAAAGATTTACTTTCTTCTGACACGTAAGAATGGTGTTCCAGCTTAGTGTTTCTTTCCTAAAAGAAGTATGCATCTTCAAATACTTAATTTCTAATATGAACAAGTAACCTGACTAGCCTTACACACCTTAACAGTGTACTAGCTTTTAAAGAAAGGATTTTCCATTGTGCTGAAAAGACTTGACAGTGTTCTTTCTTTCCATACTGGGCTTTGCATAGAGGAAACTAGCCAAAGTTATTGGAAAAGCTAATATTTCAGATAAAAGTATTAATATATACCAGTTTAAGCTTTGAAGTTTAGTAACAAAAGCAATTCTGTAATGTCACAATATATTATTTAGTTACAACTGAAATCCTATGAAAAGATAAAATATAAATTTAATTTCTAATGCTCAAATCTTAATAAAATTAAGTACTGTACAAGCAGCACTAGCATGTGGAGGTCTAAACTGACTTTAGACCTTTCCTAGTTGTGCGAGTTCTGCTAGAGCACTCTGGCACAGTGCAGGGGTGTGCCAGATGCAGAGCTTGCTGTGAGTTTCAATTAAATGAAAACGCAGGGATGGAGAGGCCTGGAAACTGGCAGGGCATGGCTCTGCCTTCCATCCACTGATAAGGAGATCTGGCCAGCTTCCCACTGATAAAGACGATGCAAAAATCTGTTGCATCCTGGACTACTGGTACAACCACAGCTGTGGGAGGCATTTAGTTTCAGTTATTATTTGCAATATAGCCTACTGGGCTTTGCTATATTCTCTCTGCGTGTCTCATCATCGATACTATTCTGTTAGAATTGACTGGTCTTTGAATTTGTTAACGTTTAGAGCATTAGTAAACAGAAACTTTTGCCAAACTTTTATTTTAGGTGTTTCAAAAGTTTGCACAGCAATGTGCTCTATCTAATCTGGTGTGCAACTGATGTATGACAGAATGTATTATTATGAACCAGCTAATGGGCAATAAATAACAAATACTGATTCATAACAGATTTTCTCATCATGAATTATCTGTAAACATTTTCCCAAACATATTCAAAAGTTTCAATAACAATTTCAGCGGATTAATTTCTTACTGATTTGGGAGGTGCTATTTGTGAGATTAGTTGGGATGTGAAAGTTAAGCTCTTTCAGTTGGATTCATGATTGTTTTTATTCCCTAATTGAATTGATACAACTTTTTAAATTGGGTATTCCCAAATGCTAGTGGTTACAAACTCTGCAGCAGGCAAAGCAATTCCTTGTTTCTTGACACAATTCTGTCAGGAAATCAGTTTGCCAGAGCACTGGTAGAGAACAAAAACGTGAATATCGTAGAAGCTCACTTTAGTGGTTTGCCAGCTTCACATTTCTTACTTTCTGCAGCTTGGGAACAGAAATACATGAAAAATAAATGGCTGCATATGAAGTACACTATGGATAAGGATAATCTATTCTGAGCACTTTCCCAAATATGTTACCTTCCCAAGAACTTCTATGTGTTTGTCCCTCTTCTGTCTTCCTTCCTCCCAAGTAAACATTTATAAACTACTTAATCCCCTCTCAACATATGCGTATAACTTCCACTGACACTAATGGTAATTACTTATGCTTAGTGCCAAGGAAATAGGACCTCTCTTAGGGTCAAATTAACTTAATTTACATAAAGCCGTGTAATTGACAGGTCTAAAAATCCACTACTGCAATCCAGGACCAAAGTGTTGGGGCTGGTTGCAATGTATAGCCTTTGAAGTCACTCCTCCAGTTGTTTGGCCTTATTTGCCTATCTCTAGCATTTCCATGGCTACCATTTGGCTAGTTTTCAGTTTTTTTTGATTAATTTTCCTGTTGCCTTTCTGGCTGTCAGATAGGAGTTTGTGCCGCTTTCAGAAGATGTAAAGTATCCCATGATTAAAGACAGTAGGCTTCAAGAAAGTGCACTTCATTAAACTCGGAGAATTAGTAGGTGGCTTTCTGTAGGAAGCGAGTGCATGGCAAAGTGATATGAAGGCAGTTGACAGTTCTTTAGAGAAACATTCACAAAGGCTGAAACACTAACTACTGGTACAAAGAAAGGAAGTTCAATACAAGTCCGGTTTACCTAAACACAAGCCCTTTGGTGACCTAAAACTTGAGGGATATTCCCAAAAGCTGAAACTGGGTCAAATTATTATGGATGAGTATAAAAGTATGGGCAAGTGGAAATAAAATTTGAAAGACTTGGGCACAAAGTGGAAATCAACTAATGAGAGACAAAGCACGGAGAAAGGAAGGATGAGAAAAGGGCTTGCCCAGTGCTTAGTGAGTAGGTAAGAGACCAATAAATTCCTTGGTATTCTCTGAATAATTTGTTAACTTCTTGCTGCTTGGTTTTCACTGGAAGCATTAATGGGCATCAGATGTCTTACTATTAATATCTGTGGCAAAGTGTGAGAAACTCAGGTGTTTTTATATAAGGAATAAAGAATACTGAGATAAGTTGGGTTGTGGTGTGAGGTTTTTTTAATGAATGATATTTATCTATTTACCCAAGAGCAATTGAGAATTGGCCAGGTCACTTACATAGCTGACACCATCATCTATGAAAACTCTTGGAGAACCAGTGAGATTCCTAGCATACTAGCAGGTGTAGAGCTGTGCTCACAGTGCTTACTTCAGCTCTTGAGAGAGATGCCAAAGTTAGGGCTCTACTAGGCCTCAAATAGTGACTAGAAATGACTCAAGGCTCCTAGTGGAGGCAGGGGGCTCCTCTGGCAGTGCCCTATTGTATAAGAAGTTCTCATTTAGGCATTTAATTGGCTTCCTGAGGGAGGTCTTCATGAATACTGTCTCCTCACTCAGCCATGCTTCTCTTTGAACCTTGTTGACCCAGGCAAAAATAGACCAGTCGGCAAACTTCAGTTATTGAGAAAAATACACATTGCTCATAAGCATCTGGAAGATAACAAAGCCATATGTAACCATCAATGTGACTTCATGAACATAGTGTCAAACCTACCTGATTTTTTTTCAGTAATAGCATAGACACACCTTATAGGTAGTAGAGAAATAAGGTGTGTCATGCATCATGATTTTAACCTACATTTTAGTAAAATTCTAGCTTTTGGTAAATATCTTAGTTTTGACATTCTTTCTTCAGGTGTTCTGTGATAAGCATGAATAAGATGAAATTACCATAAAGGGGATGGGGATGATGGTTGAGAGAAGAATCATAATTGGATGGAAAGCCTAGAATTCAAACTTAGGTACCAAAATCATGTTGGAAAGTAAGTGGTGTGAGTACAGGCTCAATGTAGAGGGAATTGGTGGGATACCCTTAGGACCTGACCTCAGTCTGGTAATGTTTGTCTTCACTGATGCTTTGGATGAAGGAATAGGAAGTACTTAGTTTGCAGCTGTTACCTAGAGCTACTTGCAGCAGGGAAGGTCTGCGAGCACTTTAAATCATAGGGGTAGAATTCAGAATTATATTGATAAATTGAGGAAATAAAATATATACAAGCTACTAAACTCTATGATGCAAAGATTTTAAATACTTGGTGAGAAGATGATCTAGGAGGAAAAGCATTTTGGGTCATGGCAGTTGGTAACAAGCTGAACGTGAGACTTAGCATGGCATGTTAATACAAAAACAAAGATTGGATCATGATTCAGACATGTGAAACAGGAGTCTTGATTAAATAAGTCAGATCTAGAAACCTTGGTCTAAAATGAAAAAGTAAGATAATTTGAGGTTTTTTTGATCAAGGAAATCATAATGAGAGGGATATAACTGTCTTTAAATGTGACAGGTAAAATGTTCCCTGTGTTGCCTGGAGCTAGGACAGGGGAATGGAAGAAAGCTACAACATCTGGTTTTCTCAGTCGCATATGAGCATGTTCGAACACTGTGGAAGGTCAAACAGAATCTCTTTTGGGTACAAGTAATGGCAAGAGTTTCTTGAATTGATTTAGATGTGCTTCCCAGTCCATGTAATGAGCCAGTTTGAGATGATACTTATTTTATTGATTAAAAACATTCCTTTCATAAAAAGAAAATAAACTGGTGTGTATATCTGTACTTTGTTCAACAACTAATAACAATGTTAACTTTATGCAGTGGTGTGTAACCTACTTATAAACACTAATGCTGTTCATGATACTTCACAAGTATGCAGTCTTCATATTAGCGTTATAATAATCATGTTCTCTTTGTGTATATACTGTGGCATCGGTATAGCATGTAAGTGTAAATCGAATGTGTATTAGAAGGGTGTGCTTTGGCATGGGTTTGGGCTTTATGTTTATTTTGCACAAAGCAAAGGTCTGTGAGACTTCTTTTCAAGTTGTGGCACAACATGACTTGGGAGATGATGCTAGAGAATTCTTCTATCTATGTTTCCTTTGTTCTCTGTGATGGTGATAGATGATGAAGTCCTAAAGGCTGCTTTTGCATCTGAGCATCTGCTTCTCCTTTTTGTTTGGCTATAACTTATTTGTCATATGATATGCTTTCTATTTCAACATATTAGTCTTATGAAATGTTGTGCTTGGATTACTTAGAGTAGATACAAACAGAACTGTTTTGATTTGGGAGAAAGTGGAAATTTATAAAGATCTTTGAAACTGAATTACAAATATTTGCTGTTAGATATAAATTGGTTCTCTGGTTTACTACTGTGTGAGGCTTTGGAAAAAAATTAAATAAAGCTCAGGACTACTGAATCATGCAATTCAAATGAGAAAAGACCAGTTAGATCGTCCAGTCTTTCTGCACATGTACAGTGAATCTCCGAAGTTTATTTTCTGCTTTGTTATAAAAGTCAAAAGCTAGTGGGCTTCTGCTGTCTACCCAGTGAGGCTGTTCTATGGCCTAATACACTTGGCGTTTAGGAGTATTTTCACGATGATGCATATGTTCACTCTTTAACCTCATCCTATTGTTTCTCATTGTTCCTTCATGTTTCCAGTTAGGTGGATACAAGTTTTCCAGCCGTAATTACACCATCTTAAGTGGTCCTCTGCAACTATAGCATGATGTTTGTGACATGTTCCTGTATATCAGTGGAGAATCCGTATGTGTTTGTCTAGACTTTTGGTGTTCTTTGTATCTCTTAAGCTGACCACTGTAAGAGTGCTAATCAGTCTTCAGCTTTGCATCACTGGAGGGTGCCTAGAACAGACTCGATAGATGAATAGCATACCTCAGTAGCAGTTTTATCTTGCTGTCTCTATTTGCCTCTTTTTCTAGGACATCTTGATACGGTATTGGATAGGATGCCAGAATTTTTGTGATTAGAAATTGGATGCCTGCGTATGCCAAAGCTAGATGGAAGTCATAGACTGCAAATGTAGCAAGCTTATAAAAATGTGGGCAGATTTCTTTGCAAGTTCAGTTTTGAACCTCAGAGGGTTGATCAGGGCATAGCTGTTGGTATATAAAGCAAAGTCTGTTCCTTCTTTATGTAAGAAAGGTGTGGTTTTTGGTAAGTGGAGTGGTCAATAATCAATATGCTTCTAAAAATCAAATTTTATATTTGCTGAGCCACCTGAGTATTATATGCAGTAAGAGATGCTTTTTGATGACAGCTGGGTAATGGTGATCAAAAGAAAGCTGAAGGAGTGCTGTCTAGAAAGATGGGTCACTGCATCTGATCTGTATTTGTTCAGTGGTTATAAAACATGCCTCTGGAAGTTATTTGAATGTGTTAAGTGGAAGGGTTAAAAGAATTTGAGCTGTAAACTTAAGGGAGTGTTGTAGAATAAAACCAAATTTTGTAATTCTGTTGAATGCTTGTGAAGTAAAAAAAAAAAAACATTAGACCCTGTAACTCTAGATTCTAGTCCTGTACTCGGATACCCCCTGCTACTCCCTCTACTTCTGCAAAGCCTAAGAATTTAGGGTGAGGATTCAGAGAATGATGTATGTCTTCATGGAAGATTAGGGCCTGAGCTGTTTTAGCCATAATTCTGGAGTATTTCTACCAATAACTATCATCAGAATTTGCCTTATCTTTCAAAACCATCATGATTCCTTTACTTCAGTGGTGCCTTTTGTAAAGTATCTCAGTGGCTTGATCACCAAATGGTCTACAGAAATCTAGAACTAAAACTTTATTTAAACTTTTTGGTAGAAACAATAATATTTTGATTATTTCCCCTACAGCTGATTTTGATGCTGTCCTTTTATATCTTTAATTACATAGAAACCCACTGATACAGGAGGCAGAGGCAGTGAGAGCAGAGCACTAGGTCAGCCATTGACTTGGTAACTGATGGATTTTACTCACAGTGGGCTGGATCCTGGCTGTTACTTCAGTTGTATTTTCCTGACACTTGTCTCGTGAGACAATAGTGTAAAAGAAGAGCTGGGAGCATAGTGCTATCAGTGATAGTTGCAATTGGTATAACTGTTGTAGGATGTGGGAGAGTCTGTCATGTTCACTTCTGTATGTCTAGTGCTGACAGTCTGCGAGATGTAGCATGTTTGCTGGCCTCTCTGTACAGCATCAGTAGGGAAGGAGAGCTCCTTGCACCTGTGCCCCTTGTATGAGACTCCCAAACACTGAACAGAATAAGGACTTTTGGTTCCTCTTTTTGTGATATGAATTATTATATAAATAGCAGCTGCATATAAACAAAAAAAACATTTTGGTTTCAGTTGCATTCAAGCAAAAGGAAAGGGAAAAAAAAAAAACCCCAAACACGTTTCTAAAGTTGAAACAGAAACATAAAGGAGTTCTTATCAGTTCCTGTATTCTGCAGACAAATTCTAGGAGAGCAATGAGAATGTTAAAAGGTTGAGAGAGACTAGTTTTACTTGCAGACGACGGTGACTTGTAGAGAGGTGAAATGAGTGTTCTTACAGGTGAGGTGGTGAAATGAGGCAGCAAGGGAAGTGTTGTTGTGGAGTGGTCAAGGCCTTTTTTATTTAAATACTGTAATTCTTGAGAGCAAGCTGATTTGACTGACTGTGTGTGTATATATATAAAAAGCAACTGGCAGAAAAGAGACTAGGAAAAAGATGGGGAAGACAGAATGTTTGCAGCTGTAAACTAAAAATCATTCTTTCTGCTCTCCTGTGGCATTGTGCACATGTAAAAGTAATTTAAAAAAACATTAATTTGAAGTTTCTGTAATTGTAACTACAAGTTATGAGTAATAGGCGAGTGTACACACATTACTCTAACAATATCCCTAGATCATTTCTTATACTGTGTATTAAAAAAAAACAACCAAAACACACTGAACTTTATGTGATTATTTGGAATGTGATAAAGGTTAGTCCATTAAACAGCACACTATTATTTGTTCTGTTAAGAGAATAAACCTGTTGAACTGGAAGAAAGCAAATTTGTTCTCACTTACTTCTGTGATGGAGCTGTCTTAAATTAGTAACCAGTGAGACTTGGCCTTTTAAAAGAATGAATTTACTGATGAAAAATGATGTGTGTGTGTTTCTTCTATGCCATGTTAACTTTATGGGTTAAATTGATTTCTTAGAATAGCAGCAAGCCATGGTTAAAAGAAACATTTCCCCCCTGCCCCCGTTTTGGAAAGTTCCAAATGCTGCAGTGCTACTTGGGGATCTACAATGGTGGTTCATGTAGCTAAAATCATAATACTAGCATCAGCTGTTAGATTATTTTGGTTTTAATTAAAAATATTTTACCCTCTTGAAAAATAATTCTGTCCTTTTTGTAAAGGACAAGTACCATGTTGCTGGTTTTCTCCTGTCCTACATCTTGTCTGTGTGTATGTGTGCAGGTTTTTTTCTTGTTTGGGGTTGAAGCCTGGAGCTTACCGCTATGTGTTAAATAGTGTCCACGATGAACAGTGGCATTTTTGCATTTTTTTTGTAGTACCAGTTTAAATGGTTACACAGAATACAGGACTGTAGACAAATAGGTCTTATTTTACTTTATTTTGCAATAAATCAAGGATGTAAGGGAAATATGAATGTGCGGGTTCTCCTCACTGTCTGTGAAACACCACTGATGGCACTGGGTTGCTATCAGTGGGATTGCAGAGGTGTAATTTGAGTATACTTAAGAAGCTGAATAGATGAAGCCAATAATGTCCCAGTGGTCCTTTGAATTTGGCCCCATGAAATTAATTTCCACCTCAGCTTGTACACAGAATAAATTAATTCATATAGACCCAGTACTGCTCTTCTATAATCTGTGTAATTGCTTGTTTATTCCAGCACCTGGTAGGTCTCTTTATCTCTGAACTTTTGTGCTCTGCAATATTAGCTTGTCTAAGGCTGTAAAATTAAAAGTTACTTAAGGATTTTATTGAGCTGAAGCGATTGTGTTTTCCAGCCGTAGAGGGTTTGTTTACTTAGCAGTGATTCAACCCCACCCATTTGTAAGGCCAGCCCAAGCTGTTATCACACAATAGGACTTGGTGTTTGACCATAACTGCACGTCTCACTCAACAGGCAATCAGCATTTTAATTAGTGATTAAAGGAAAGTCATTGTACTCTAGCTGCTTTATCACAATAGCCTAATAATTTTGCGTTGAATAAATAGATAATGCAAAAGGGAAACCTCCCCTCATAATGTTGTTGTCATTAAGGGCTCTTTTACTCATTTGTGTATGTATTAAAACACACATGACATGAATAGAGGTAATTATAATTACTACAGGTTTTTTGGCAGATTAGTTGACTTTTTTTTCATTGTAAACCTTTTCTTTTATAATGCCACTCCAAAATGAATGCAGTATTTAAAAGTTCAGATAAAGGTACGTAGTGATGGCTCTGGCTTACCAAGGTGTGTGGATGTGAATGATTGATTTGCTGTGTGCATCACTGGAATTGGGTAACTTGCATCATGACTGTGATGTACTGTGTAATTGATGCAAGACCTTTCATAGCATTCTGAGATTGAAATCAATATTTATTTGGAGTGCAACAAATGTAATAAGTTGTGTTTCTTGTGTAAGCATTGGTCTAGCTCCATATTTAGTTCAGTTTTGTAGAAGATCGTTCAGAAGCAACTGATACATGTTTTGGTGTGACTAAAGAATTAGTTAAGAGGATACAAAAAAGACATGGAAAACAATCCAGTCTGAAGCTGAGTACACAGAGTTAACATTCTTTGTATTGTGAAAAGGCTGACATTTTATTCATAACTTTGTTTACTACTACAAATATTCTTTGTCTGCATATCACATAGATGGGAATTGTGTGTCACTGAGCTTCACTATGCTTTTATCTATACTCACAGTGAATGTCAGACACTAAAACCTGTAATAGTTTGGAGACTATTAAGAAAATCTCACCTTTTATGTACTCAGGAGATAGATTCCGCCCCCAAAGTAAACAGATTATTGCAAAACTGTAGTGCTATAAATACAAAACTTTATTTACAGCAATCGTGCACTTTTAATGCTTGGGATGACTCTTTTCTGTTTGCTTTTTCTTTTGAATGAAACCACTCTAACTTATAACAAACTCAACCATTTCTAACTCATAAATTGTAGGGCATGGTAACTAAAGGGACAATGTCAAATAGATTATAAGGAGTACTTTGCAAAGGATTTATATGCCCAGTTTTGATTACTTAGAACAGGGAGTTTTGAGTGCAGTGCCGATAGTCAGCTATGCTTGCTTTGCTAAGCTGTTACGTTCAGGTATTAAGGTTCAGAGAGCTGTAAGGGCAGGGACTTTTCGTGGTCCATTGCTTCATGATATGCTTTTGAAGCATTACAGTTCTTTTTTTAAGAGTCAACACCCACTTCATCCATGCTCTCTTGATAGACTCTCTGGCAACTTTGGCATGTTGAAACAACATGCTCACTCACATGTGATTCAGTAAAAGGGGCTCTGAAATAGATGCAGTGGTGACTTGCCACGATTTTTGTAAGTGATGTTAATCCATTTTGCATGTTAGGTGCTTGGAGGTATCAGAAGCATTATGTGAGCCATGTAAGGGACAGCGTACATACACAGGTGTTTTGTGCATTTTTTTGGTCTGTCCCTCCCTCCCCCCCGGTGAAGTCCAGAGATGTTTAGACTTTTTTTGGTGCTGAAATAGGAGTTAACTCCAATTGATTTTTTTTCCACAGGTGATTGTTAGAGGGCTTGTGAGGCCTGAATTAATAACACATGTGTTGCTTTAGGCTTTTTGAAGTACCTGTGCAAATACCTTAAATGCTCAGAGCAGAGGGAAAATTAAATATTTGATTGGATGGCCAGCATGTGAACAGTAATGGAGATGGATCAGGCACACAAATTCCAGTTGGACTGGAGATAGAAAGGGAGGTTGTTAACTCCACCTATATAGGTTTAGAAACATTGGCTTTCATTTACAGACTTTTTCTCTCGGTAACTGGAAGTCTTTCAAAACTTCCCTTCAGTACAGGAAGAGCCTAGACTGCCTCCCTATTTTGTTCCATGATAACATGCAACTTTAATTCATATGTAAATGACTAATATGCTGTGAGTTGCGCTTTATTCTGTGTAGTAGGATTTTTCAGGGAAACAAAGTCTAACAAATCTGAGATTTTTATAACCTGCTTGTCTTTGAAACTTCAAATACATTTAAAAATGTTATTTTTAAAATATAGTTTAATGGGAAAAACATATACGTAATAGATGAGGTACCAGTGCTAAAAGTTGCTAACTGAGCCATAATCCTCCTTCCTCATAGGTTTATATTTCCAACAACTGAATTATCTTGGTAAATGTCAAGTCCACACGTGGAGTGCTACCATAATTACAGTAGTGTTGAAATGTTACATCCATATAACCATATCTAACAATGTTCATGAGGTAAGTCAGAGCAGCATATTGAATGATTGGTAGTTCACATAGCAATGCCTTATAGCTGTCCAATATAGAAATTAGAAAATTTGGGGTACAAATCTGAGCCTCAGTTGTCAGTTCTAACAAAACCAAATCAATCCAAAGATATCAGCTTTACAGCTACAGACATCAGCTCACGTATGGAAGTATGCACATCCTAACCCAAACTCTTATTTTGCTTCTTCCACGTATCTTCCTAACTCTTCTGTGTCGGATTTGACCAGAAGTCTGCAGGAGTGCTAAGGCCAGGGAGCTGCAGGGCTGCCAGCCTCCAGCATGGCCACCAGACCTGCTGTGATTTGGTCTCTGTCAAAGCTATGGACTATCATTGACAAGAAGCAATCTGGAGGCTTCAGAAAAAGGTCTGCACATGCTAGTCACTTCAGATATAAATGTTAGGAGACCAAAACCATTTTGGGAGAGCTAAGACACAGTATTAGCATTACTTCTGAATTCAAAGATGGCCTCTGACATCACTTTTGGAGCATATCTCTTTCAGTACAAAGTGCTAGCTGATCTCCATACCCACCCACCCTCACCTCTCCTTATGTATTGTATTTTAATCTGGCTTTTAGACTAGCTGTACTTTTTCAGATTGCTAGTGAAAATTATTTTCTTCCTTGTGCTGCTGGGGATGTTAGCGTTGCCAGCTGTTTACAGTCATATCCTCTTTCCTAATGTATTAGAACAATGCTCTGTGAGACCTGATCAATTTATATGCATTTGCAGTGACAAGTGAATTAAGGTGTCTGTAATGAGAGGATTCATAGAGAGAATGATGTTGGCCCATTTTGGTACAATGGCAAATATGCATTTCTTGCTGGAAGAATAACTGGAAGAATAGAAAAAAATATGTCAAGTTCTGCACAGAAGGACAAAACCAGACTTGAAGTCAGTCTTAATTTTATGCTTACTCTCCAACTTATTGCTGTTCCTCTTGCACGCTGTAGGAAAAATCCCAAGAAAAGAAAAGTCAAGTTTCCTGCGAATGACACTCGTAAATGTGAAGTGCAGTTGTATGTTGAGCTTTTACATTGTCCTTGTTAGTGAAACAGTGATGGGTGGAGATTTTTCCTGTGTAATGTGAGGGGGGAGTTACTGTAGCCACTACTACCACCATAAAAATGTAATTCTAATATACATGATACTGAACAGTATTAAAACTATGTGGTGCTGCTGCGATTCCTATAATATTTGTGATAGTAGTTGGGTGCTCTGCTGTGCCTGTCCCCATCAGCTGTGCTGTGCCTGTGTCTTCCTAGCCTTGCTTTTAGCTGAAGTGATGCCCTGTGGGTGGAGTGGGTCAGGAGGGAAATGAGTAAGGAAAGAGTACTGAAGGGAGAGGTGGGACTTCATTCCAAACTAGGATGACAGAGCTTTCCTGGAATTAGATAATACTGAGGACATAGATCCTATATGCTTAAGAATGAGAGACGAGGTTGGGGAAGGAAATGGAGGCCATGACTTTGTGCTGCACACCTCCATGATGAAGACCCTGGGGCACAGATCCTATATAGATGATACGGAGGTCACTGTTCCAGAACAACAAGCTTGTGAACTGGAAAGTCAAAGGGTGAAAGATCCCTGCTAGCATGTGTGGTCTCCTGAATCTCTACTGACATTTTTCCTCAGCCCAGTAAATTATCATATGACAGCTATTCTTTTCAGTTGGTAGTTCATTTTCATATTGCTTAAAGGCTAAGAAATATCTCTGTGTTGCAGAAAGCAGCTGCATATGCAGGAGAGGTTTTAGTGTTGGTGGATTTACTTGCAGTCCGAGGCTCAGTTATCTGCCTCATGAACAGTGTGACAAGCTCATTTTTTTTAAGAAGAAAATAAAATTGGTATTGAAGCTTGGCGTGATATTTGGAATGACTGTTAGCCAAACTATTGCGGAATTGCATGTATTTCTCTGCTCCTTTCTTTTGACTTGAGGTTTTGATGTAATGAGCAACTTCTGTAACACTGTGTAAATAAAGCAAAGTCCTCTCTACAGTCGTCATTAATAGTATACTAGCTGTATTATATAACACATGTGCATAATTGATATGTATGCGAGCAAGATGGGCATTACATCATGAAGGTTTCCCAACAATGGAATTGCTAAACCCGTTGTTTAGATGGGTTTTCCAATAACTGTTTTGTACCTTTAGTATTGTAATCACTTCTGGCAGATGGTATTAAATATGTGACTCTTATGCTCTTTGTAATATCTCCAAAATTAATTTAATAGTAACTTCATACTTGTATTAAGTAGTATCATGATAGATTTTAGCATCATGAGTCAAATGTCACCCTCCATTCCTATATGCTGGATGACATATTTGTATAGAGGACATTTGTCGAGGTGGTTTTTTTTGGTCATTCACATGTGACTTAGGTGTTTCTTAACTGGTGACCTCCTTCCTCTGCAAATATCAGAAGAGCGGGCTTGTGGACTCCTGTTGTCCCTTCTTCCTGTTCTGGTCTCTTGTAACGTTCCTCCTGTTGTGTATTCCTAGATTAACCATAGTGGCAACATGCCAATCCGTTTTGGAGAACTTGTCAGTTTGGGAGTGGGATGTTTGTGGTGATGTGGTCCATGCCCTTCCTTCCTAAATCGTAAATAGATGGCTCCTAACTGGCTGACTTAGCTAGTTGATGCTAGGTTCCACATCTTGTTCAGCCTGGAGAAGAGAAGGCTTCGAGGTGACCTCATTGCGGCCTTCCAATACCTGAAGGGGGCCTATATGAGAGGTGGGGACAGACTTTTTAGCAGGGTCTGCTGTGACAGGACAAGGGGTAATGGTTTTAAACTAGAAGAGGGTAGATTTAGACTTGACATAAGGAAAAAATTCTTTACAATGAGGGTGGTGAAGCACTGGAAGAGGTTGCCCAGAGAGGTGGTGGAAGCCCCATCCCTGGAGGCATTCAAGGTCAGGCTGGATGGGGCTCTGAGCAACCTTATCTAGTTGGAGATGTCCCTGCTTACCGCAGGGGGGTTGGACTCTAAAGGTCCCTTCCAACCCAAATGATTGTGTGATCTTATTTCTATTACATAGTTGGACCATCCTGGTTGGTAGTGGCTAGGCTTACTGCAAGGCAAGGGAATCGGTTTTCTTCAGCCTCTTAGTTTTTATGATTTCTCTTTCCTGGTGTACAATCACATTGACAGAAAACCCATGATAATTTTGGCACTGTAAGAAGGTAGCTGTAGAAGTTTTTGCAGTTAACAGAATAAGATCTTGAGAACCCTGAAATCATGGAAATGTTAAATGGCTTTTGTAATAGGCAGCATTATTGATGTCAAGTTACAAGGTAATGTATATTTTCACAGACAGTATTTTGTAGCAATCTGTACATATTAGCTGTTCAGAATACTTTTGCAAACATGCAGATTCCCAGTAGTCCTTTCCAACCGTAGTTATTAATGCAGCTACTACTTATCACTGGTGCTATTATCCAGAATTATCAACAGTTAATAAACGTGTTCTCCTCCTAAGCTGAACTTTAACAATGCACATTTTATCAATAAAAATAGACCTATAAAGGGTATAAAATACATAAACTAGTTATTAATGTATTGCACATTATGAATAGATCTTTCTGTAATTTATTTTTTTAACATAAATGTTCCTAGCAATATGTCATAGAAAAATGTTATTCTCTAGCTTTAGATTATTATTATTCTTATTAAAGTCAGAGGACCTACTTGGAAATGAGGATCTTCTCTATTAAACCTATAAACCACAACAGGAAAATACAGCCATATATGCTGATGGAGCTGACATGATGCTAGTTAGTACTTCATATCAGAATGCCTTCTCCTAGATCTAAGATGTAGACACAAATTAGTTTTATAACTAAATGTTTACAATGTACAAAACAAAGGTGGGTTGTTTTTTAAAGTGTACATCTGAACAATTTACTACATTTATATTTTTATTTTAATGAATTTGAAATTATTTACTTAGATTCTGTCCATTTGGTTTGGGTTGAACCAAAGCCTGAGGTGGGGGGGATTTCTTTTGTTAAATTGTAAGTATGTTGTCATTCTGGCTTCTGTGAAAATGCATTTGTTGTCCCCTAAATCCAGGAGTCACTGTTGAAGTTCCTTCATTTGTGGTTTGCATTTTTTGACATGCTGTAAAACCAATAAGGTCTTATGACACACATTCTACACAAACTTCTTCAGCATCTATTTTTCAGATCTGAATTACTACTCTTCTATAAAATATATTGTACCTATGTTTGCAGAACCCTCTCTAATCCTCTAGTTTCTCATTGTACATATTGAGAGGTTTCATGTCATGAACACTCTTGCTAGGATAACAGCTTAGTTGGTTTTTGGTTCCTGTGATGGTGGTTTTTGTGCTTTGTTTCGTTAGTTTGGGGTCTCTTTTTCTGTTGTTGGGGGTGGATTGGCTTTTTTTTTTGAGAGGGGAGATTGTGTAGCTGTTTTTTGTGTTTTGTTTGTGTGCTTTTTTCTTTTGTGGTGGGGTGCTTTGTGTGGTTTAGGTTTTTGTTTGTGGTTTAGGTCTGGGGTTTTTTTGCTTGTTTGATATTGTTTCAGCTCCAGGTTAGAAATACAGGAGAAACTCCTTTGAAGAACTTTTAATTCATGCTGTATTTCCAATGATAAGTGCATAGTGTCATTTTTGGCACCAAATTATGGGTGTTTGTGGAGTAGATGGTGGGTCCACTTTTTTGAGCTGGTTTCATGCATGTATTTTGATGCAGCAATGTTTCATTCAGGTGGTTGGTGTTTTCGTTTCGCTGATCAAAACAGACTGACCACACAGCAAAGCAGCTAGCTGCACAGTATTGGTGAGAAAACAGTGCAGTGGGGAGAAATGAACAAGTCATCTATACATTGACTGGTCCCTACATGTGCATGTGGGCATTGCATGGTTGACTTGCTAGATGTCTTTCATATAGAACATGTCATTTCTTACAACCCATTATTTGGATCTCTTAACATGCTGTATTACAAATACAGCACTGCTGTAGGCCCTCTTAAAGCTGTGCCAACCTTGTGCCAACAGTGCCTTCTTTTCAAGTGGTCTTAACTGTCTTTATGAATTATATATAGCCTTTCAAGTATGCTTGATAAATGAAAGTCTGAAATGGTGTTTTTACTGCAGCTTAAAAATATGCATATTGTAAAGCTATTCAGAAGTAAGGAGTTGAACCTGCACGTTGGGTTTCAGCCATTCAACCAAATACACAAAGATGATTGAATTCAGTCTTAAATTTTATAGAACTAAATTTAATGGTGAGCACAATCACACTCTGTGGTGATTGTTTTCAGTGCTGCTTTATTAAGTTATGTAACGGCAAGAGTTCAAACTCCAGAGATTGTTGAAATGGTAGATTTAGAGACTATGTTAGAAAGCTTGTCAGTAATAAGTATATGGGTTTTCAAAGTGCAGAGATTTTTACCTAGATATTGCTTCAGCTTGTGACTTTTATTTAAATAGTTTGGAGATGTTAGACTTAATACTCTGCTTTTTAGAAATGTTTTAAAATCTTGTTTTATTCCCCAAAGATTTGTTTTCTGCTGTTGCGATTAGATGATGACAGCTAGCTGGCTTTTAAAATTGATCAGGAAGTATTCTGGCAGTCATTCAGTGTTGTAATAGCACTTTAATGGATATGAGCTATTCACCCAGATCAGACTCAATGTCAAAACAGGCGAAAATACAGCTGTCACTCTGGACAAGAAGTTACACATATGCAAGCAGCTGCTAATAATACTGGAAAGGAAGCCTTATAATGTTTTAAAGGTGCATGCATGTAATATGCATATATACTGCTTCTACATGTGTAGATGCCTCGTAACAAACATGCTAGAGACAAAATTCTCTACCCATGGGTGTGCTCAGGAAAAAGAGAAAAGTAAAACATATACTCTCACCTATGAGGAAGTTGCTATAAGTTCATTATGTGCTGGTGGGCTCCCAGGTTTTTTGAAGTAAGAAACTTTGAATGATGTGTTGCTAGGACTGTGGTGTAAACTTTGTTTTAACAAGATGATGACTTTGTGGGTCCTCATTTAATGCACATGTTATGCTGTTGGTTTCAGTGGAACTTTGACCATGCATATAGATCAAGAATATGGCTATAGAAATGCAGTGGCTTTTTAAAAGGCAATTTTGCAACACAAAATTTAATAACTATCTTAATGCTCATATATGTTAGAATCTCATATTTTGTAAGAGTACTTTTCTCTCCTTTGTGTGTGTCCTAGGGTTTAAACTGGTGGCATATATGGTTTATTTTAGGACCCTTCAATGTCAGAGAGGTAACTGGATAATCTTATGTGGACAAAAGCGTTCATGCTTTCCTATCGTGAAAAGCATATATAGCTATACATAGATTGAGCTGATGTTTGATGTAAATGAAAACTGTGATTTCTAGGGATGGTATGTTTTCTTTCCTATTTGGAATTTTAGGATGGACATAAGTAATTGAAGAGTACAGAAGTGCTTTGCTGTTTGGCTTAAATAATGCTTAAGAAAGTCAAGCAGCAGTGAGATTGCAGAATGCCTTGTACCCCATTTTTAAAATACAGTAGCACATCTCTTGCTTAATACAGGCTACTGCTGAAGCTAATTGGATAGTGTACAGGTGATGGTGATGTCCTTGCTTGATTTCACTGCTTGCTTGCATTAGTGAGTCTGGTGGCTTAATTTTGTCTCTTCAAGGGATTTATTTTTTTTTCCCACAGAGTTTTAGCTTGATGTATTTCCCAATGTTAAAAATATGTGAGAATTGGGATATGCAAATTTACAAGAAATGCAGGACATCCTTTGAATATATTAAATATGTTCACATAGCTCCCTAAGCTAAAGGGACAAATTCAGATGTTACAGGAGAGTATTTTGAGAAGGCTGTAAAATAGCAAGTCACTTATATGGTGCTTATATATAAATGTAAAGGTTCTGTAATGAAGTTTGAGAGTTAATAATAGTCTATATATATACACACATGTAACTATTCCTGAGCTTTCTGTTTTTCAGACACACACTAAACTGCATTCAGCAAGCATGGGGAGGATATAAAATTGGCCAAAACTTGAGGATTAGTTCTCCTTTTGTGTGGCTTGGAGGCACAGGAGGGACTCAACAGGCCAGTGAAACAGTGCTAAAATGAGAAGTCATCTGCCTGGGCTGAGACATCTGAGACAGAGCTGTCCTTGGGGACTGCAAGCAGAGGAATGTGTGTCACCTTAGATGGAGAAGGAGGAGTGGGGCTAGACCATATGCAGTTCTTGTTGGCTAAAGCACTTCTGGGTTTTGTGTCACTTCTAATCTACAGTGAAAATAAAAGTAAGCATAGTGCTACATGTGACATGCATATCAGGCGTATGCACTTAATAGACTCATTTCTGTTCCTCTTCAGACCTGTAGGTCTGTATTAGACTTGAAATTGTGCCCATATAAATGGAATAAGGTCATATTTTGTATAAGCAAATCTGTGTCATGTATTGCTTGCTATATATCTGAAAGTTAGACATCTGTTGCATCCTTTTGTAACTTTCACCTGAAAAAGAGTTATTTGCAAGCTCATGTATTCCTCCTGGATGGCTGGATTTTCAGAAAATACTGAGTTTTTAAGTCTTCACGAAGTATGGTTCAGGAATTGTATTGTTTTGGCTATTTAAAATAAGACTCTCTTGGCTCTAGCAAAATTTTTTAAAGTGAGCAGTATAGTATTTACTCACAGATGCTGTGGGATTACTTATTGTTTGTTTTCTTGTTTTGAAGTCAAAGTGAATCGGGAGAAAAATTCTCTTTTGAAACGCTAACTAGAAAGAATGTTTTCCTACCTGCAAATTGATTTTTTTTTTCCTTCACAATCGTGTCTCCCTCTCCAAATTGAAAACTTAGTTCTTCCAATAATAATGCATGATGTTCATCTGCCTAATGCTCCTTTTCTGCTCTCTTGCTATTCTGTGAAACACTTACAGTGCATGTTACTGCTCAGCACATTTGGAAGAAAACACATGCCTCTGCGCTCCCTTGACTTGAGGGCTTTTAGAACTGGTTCCCACCGTGGTAACCACATATGGCTGCGGAATCAGGATCATGGCAGACTTGCAACACAGGCATCTAATGACTTGCTGTGCCTTGTATAAATTGCTCAAACAGCATCCTTCCAGGTTTTCCTCTCAAGGGAGCAAATGCTTTAAAGAATGACCTTCTTCTGCCTCAGCACATCAACCTGGAAAGTTTCTATTTGCTATTGAATTCTTGACAAGTAATAGGCAGTACTTAAACCTACTTAGGACATAAAACATGAAAGATATGCTACTTTTTTCTTTAAAACAGTGGGGTTTTTTTAATATTACATAAAAAGTATGTTGCTTATGTTTCAGATTTTTCTTTGCCTTTTTTTTCTCCTTCTGCCAAGGCATCCAAAAAGGCATTTTGTTTTTAAATGCCTCTTGTAAAACTAGAAGACCTAAAATATCTCTTCAAAACCATTGTTCTCAACCTTCTCATCTTTGAATTACACAATACTAAAGTGTTCATTCCCTCAGAATTGGAAGGACTAATAGTACCCTCTATGCTTTCAATAAATGGCAATACTAAAAATATTCATTATCTTACAGTCGTTTTTCTGAAACATCAAATCCATGAGTGTTTTGCGCTTACAGAAAACCAGTTCATTTTAAGTCATTAAGCAAGCAGACAGCACTTGCAGCATTGTCTTTGGGATCAGTTGTTCTGATACTGGTTTTGAACTGAATCTTGCTTCTTGCAGTCAGTGGAAATCGCGGAAGTTTTTTCATAATCATTTTTCTTAGTGCAAAATTAGAAATTATTGTTAAGATTCAGGGGACAAAATGTTATTAGAAACCAGAAAGAATCCATATCGGTTGTCCTCCTTTTTAAAATGAGAAAAATAATGTGCAATTATGGCTAATTACATATAATCCTTAGTAATCCTCCACAGAAAGTACAAACTGTTGAGCCACACAGTTCTTTTCAGGACTTGAGTTGCTTACATGTAAATCTGAGGGGGGTTTTGGGGGTGGGTGTTTTTTGTGGGTTTTTTGTGGTGTGTTTTTTTTTAACGTGTTTGGTTCAGTGCTGACTTTTCAACAATCTTGTTATGATTTAATATGGAATACTGGTTAGGAAGGTAGTGGAAAAAAACAGACCCTAATAAAGCTGAAAAAGGTAATTAGAATATCATTTTTGCACTTCTTCAGAAAGAGTAACACTTATGAGGTTTAAAAGTGTTATCTTTGGAGATTTTTCTCACTTGGGCAAATGGTTCCTATGAAAGAAACATCTGTGGACATCTCCCGAATATATTTGTTGTTTATGCTGTTAGGGGAGTATATTTGCTCCTTATGTATTAGTCAGGATAGGGAGGGAATTCTTTCATTCTCAGAACTGTGTGACATATTTTTGTATAACTGAGATCTGTTGGGTTTTGGTATCCTTGTTTGAAAAAAAACCAAACCAACAACAAACCAAAAAAACCCACTGTACAAACCCCAAACAAATTGCAAGTGGTGTGGATTAAGATACGGTGTTGTAAAGGTATGCTTCAAGCAAGTTTACTTCTCCTCTAGGAATTAAGTTGACTGGGCAGAAGCTCACTGTGTTTTAGGTCAATCTGTGAAAATGTCTAGGTAGAACTGAAAGTTTCTATTCACACCATTTACTCCAAATATTGTAGTTTGGATGAGATTGTTGCTGAAGTGGCTGAATGTTTTGGTAAAAGCATCTTACAAGTAGAAGATGCAATTTAATGCTTTGCACTTGATTGAGTTTCATTTTTTCAGGTTGTTGTTTCCATATAGAAAGTAAATGGCAGCGCATTTTACTTGGACCACACCCACCTGCCAGGCTTACTTTGTTTAAAAGCATGTATATTGTGTCTGTAAATGCTTGAATTTTTCTTGTTATAGGTGGGTTTGTTTTTTGCATTTTTTTTTTGTTATCCACAGAGAGGTTAGTATTAATTAACATAGAAGCAGTATGACCATTTATCATTTTCATTGCAAGGGTCTAAGGCTGATCATTTTACATTCAGTAAATGTAAAAAAAAAATTATATGAGAGGTTAGAAAGATTCTTGAAGTTTAATTTGTCTATTTATCACCATTATTCCCTGAGGCCTGCATTTTATGCACACACCTTTCCTGAGCATGCTTTACTGCTAATTGAACTTAACCCAAGCCCCTTTGCTTATCTCTGTTCTTTCTCATGCCCATCCCTTACACTCTCGAAGAGGAAAACTATACTCGGATTTCAAATTTCTTTAAATCTTTAATCAACTTTTTTTGATAGCACAGGTCACTTCAGTTAATGAGGTGATGGAGGACCTTGAGTGAATGGTAGAATGTTGTCCAGTACTGAGAAACCCAGGACCTTGAAATTTTGGGGAATGCAACAGCTTCCTCCCTCTCTATCCCCCACCCAGAGTCACCATTCTGGCTTACGGTGAGATTGGCGTTCCTGTCACATGTTTCCCGGTCATGGAGCATGTGGTAGCAGCTGGTACCGCTGTCGGTGATGTGTTTCTGAGGGATCCCCATGGTGGTGCCACGTCACCTGACGTGTTTCCTGCATATCCACAGCAATGGGTGCCATGAACCTTTCTGTGGTGTGTGCAAGCCTTGGGCTCACCTCAAACTCTAATGAAAGCAAGTTCTACAACTGTCCACTTTCTCTGTGTGTCAGCTGATGTGTCCCAGATAAGCATAGCTGCCATGCTGGTGTCTGGGGGTGTGTGTGTGTGTGTAAAACAGTGGGAACTCATGCCACTGAGGTCACTAAACTTCCGATTAGGCTTGGGATTGAAATTAGGCCTGGCAATCACTGAACTATATTGAATTACTGCATTTTGGTGGTGTTTAACTATTTGGGATTTATGGTCTGTTCCATATGGGTGGCTTGCAGGCTCTGTTTTCAAAACTGCATGTTAAAATAGCTTAGTCTACAGTTGCCTTAGTGATTTATTCTCTTGCTAAGGTCCTTGTCCATTAAAAATAGCAATCCTCTGTCCAACTGTAAATGGGAAAGTGACTTTATTTTGGCTACCGGTACTATCTGGGAATCCGGTAACAGATGTGAGAGCAAAACATCCTGATACTCACATTGTCCCTTCTTAATGGGAAGAGGTAGCTCTGGTTACTGGCACCACAAGGCTAGAGAAGTGCCTGTCCTCTTTGCCTCTGCTCATGGAGCTGAGTCTGCAGCTACTGTACAGTTTGTGGTCTTTAGGAAACAAATCTGAGCATGCTTTTTGGATGTTCTTGAGAGGAGCCATCACAGGCAGTTTAACTATACTCCACATATCAGAGGAGATAAGATTCACATGATGCACAGTATCAGCAGGAGTCTGTAGATCAAATAGCATGAGTGGATTTTGACTTTGTCCGTAGCCAGCAGGTGCTAATCCATTGAAGCCTCACTCAAGGCTGTGTAAGATTTCTATACATTTACAGCACAGCATTATGGAAGTTGAAGAATTGCTGAGAAGTGGTAACTATGATGGAATGTTGCAGTGCAGATTAATGACATTTCCTTGTGGATGATTCTGCATGGAGTAGCTGATCTCTGCCATCACTTCAGTTTGTTTAACTGCAGCCACTCTTTGAAATTTTTCTTTTTTTTTTTCTCTTCACGCACAGCAGTTTCAGCTGTTTTGTGGCAGGCCAGTAGTACACACACACAAACTGCACGGCCACCTTTTGCCCTCCTCTGTCTTAGTGAGGGGCCCTTCTGCCCAGCTCCACCATGTAGCGGAGGGGAGCATCTGGCCCTTTGTGATTGGAAACTTGCTGGGTAACTGATTCCTTATGCAGAATTAAGGATGCTGAAATAGACCCTGATGACAGCAAAGCTTTCATGAGAGGGTTCAAGAAGTTGACATTGATGCCTTAGAACAGTTGAAAAGAAATAATGACGTGGAAGTGAACTAATATAAATAATTTAATAGGAAATCTCTGTGCAGTCTCAAATACAGTCCTCTTTTGTTCTGAAATATGTCACTGTCTGGCTATTTTGCTAGTGTTATGGAGCTAGTATAAAGATCTAGAAAAGTTGTAAAATACTGTCACCAGCAGAATAGCAGAGTCGGAGCATTTCAAAAGACAGCAGTTTTTCAGAGAACAAATTATGCAAAGTAACATTGAGGGAGGGAAGGAGCACTTTGTTCTTACAGGTCTGACCATTTTACCACTGCCCTGCATGTGATCTTAACAATTTGGGACTTGACACTTTTATACCACACTGGGCAGAAGTACTGGAAATTCAGTTTCCTGGCATTGGGTGGGGGGGATTGAACAAGGCTAGCCTGTTACCCAAGTAACTTGAGAAATATCCCTCTAGTTATGTTTAATGCTTTACTCATCAGAACTGAATTTTTTTTTAATTAAAAAAAAGGGGGGTTGGCAGAAGCTGACCACTACTACTAGGTGACAAAAATGAATAATCATCAATACTGTTCTACAAAACAATTAGGGATAGTCACTATATCCTTTGTTGGAGTAGTCAGGGTTATTTGGAAGATCAATTTGAAAAAAAAAAAGAAACAAAATACGGTTCTGCACATCACATTTTTGTATGTTTACTATACTGATGCATTTAAAGTATTTTGTCAGGAATTGTATTTTCTTTGCCCTGAGCATGCCTTTGTGTGCATAGGGAGGTTTGTGTAAAAAAGACTTTCTGTCCTGAAGTTTTTGAAGACTTTTGGCTTAGGTTTATGTGACTTAATGGTGTTTTAATAGAAGATTAAAATATCATATACAGTTCTCTTCAGCAGCATGGCTATTGGAACAAAGTACCATTTCATTAGTAGACTTAATTTATAAGAGTCTTCTGGGTTTGAGGTAACATTTGTGTACACTAATCTGGGAGGCAATGTACCTTATTTTATACAGTTTTTTGAATGTGTTCCCCCCCGCCCTGCCTTGAGTCCTCTTCTGCTATCTGCTTGCAGTCTAATTTCCTTTGTATTCACTGTGCTATAGAAATACTTAATGTCAGGAAGGAGATATTTACTGGAATACACGAGTCCAGAATTCATCATGATTCAGTGTGAAATCCGCTCGCCCTTTGCTCCCCACCCCCTCTTGAATTGGAATGAAATGTGCCTTAAACTGAAGTGAAATACATCACATGCAGCAACAGTGGGCCCTTGCTTCGCCTCTATTCCTGGTGTGAAATCGATACACTATCTTTCCTCCTGACCTGTTCTGTGACCTCCATTGCAGCTTTCATGCTGAACAGCAATTGCTTTGAACAGTCTGGGTCTGCCACAGCTCACAAATGATTCTCAGCTTCTGTCTAAAACTGGTGCTGATAACAAAGGCTTGATTTTAAATAATGCAGTTGTAGTCATCTTCTAATTATGAATTACATGAAAGTGCATGGTCTTCTATTATTAAATGCTTTCAATAGCATGTACAGTATGTATGCAGCCAGAATAACTACTTACTGAGAAGACACAGGAGTTCTGTTCCTAAATGTATCTGAAAGTTTATGCTGTTATGGAAGAGAAGAAATGCAGCAAATACTTCAGAAGGCTATTCACGCTATTTTTCAGTGGCAACGCGTTTTTCTTTGGCTTTATCACTGGCTAATATGGTCCAATTATTTTTTTACTAATATTTGAATTTTCAAAGGAAAAAACATTGGACAATGTGTACATTCAAAGGAAGGGGGCTCTTTCTCAAACTAAGATGTTTTAAAGCTGTTGTAAAACTAAGCAAAACCCAATCCTTTGTTTAAAAAAGAAAAAATCAAAACCGAGAGCAAAACATATTCTGCATTCCTGATTACTAACTAATAGCAATTCAGGAAATATCAGCATTTTGAAGATTTACTTATTTATTTTTGAGCATGATTTACCAGAGGATTACTGAAAGCAAAGACGAATTGAAGGTATAATGGGCATTTATGCTTGCACCAAGAAGTCTATTGTGCTATTAGCTAGATTACTTTAATAGCCTTTACTGGCTTTGAAATCAAGAAGCTGCATGAACTGCTGGATAAGCATTCATTTTTTCGCAAATTTTGTGGTAGGAAATAGGATATCTACAGAGTTCTGTTACGAAATGACTGTGTCTTAATGGAGTAGTCCTCTGCCATTCTTTTCCCCAAAACAAAAATGTGACTGTAGCAATTTTGGCATCATGATTGAAGTAAAAATCAGCTTGCAACAGAATACAGTTTACTAAGCAATGCTAAATCCTGTAATGATAAATTTACTATCTGGGTTTCACTTCTTTATGAAACTGTTTACAATGAAATTAGTAAGAGAGAATACTGCTCTATATATATACATTTTAACAATACTTAGCTGAATAAATAATCTAATTCCTTTATTGCTCCTTCATGTATTCATTCTGGCTGTTACCAGCTTAGATTTCTTATATTGCCAGAATCTGTGAAGAGACAGATGTATAATAATGGTGTCTGTATAATACAAAGAACCGTAAGAGTGGTTGTGAATCACTGGTGTCAGACTAAGTAGTATGTTACTGAAATAGGTATCACTTAACAAACAGATATTGTTTGGAACAGTTTTACTTTACCATTACTATGACCTTTGTTTGGAGAACTTAAGGTGTGTAAAACTCACCACATTTCCAAAATGTAATCATATCTTTGTAATGTAGGGACTCAAGACCTACTTATTGATGCAGTATCACTGTCCAGTAGCAGTATTACAAAAAAAACCCCCACAACCAAACAAAAAAACCCCCACCGAACAACAAAACCCAAACAAAAACAAACCATCAACAACAAAATCAAACTGTTTTAAGAATTCTCCTAAAACATGCCTAAATGGGCTCATAAGAACCAGAAACCCCCAACGAACAACAAAACCCAAACAAAAACAACAAACCAACAACAACAAAATCAAACTGTTTTAAGAATTCTCCTAAAACATGCCTAAATGGGCTCATAAGAACCAGATAACCAGGAATCAAAACCAAAATAAACAGGTGGCACTGCTGGGAAGCTTTTTTATTCTTCTCCGCTTCTAAGCAAGTTGAAATGCTTTTTTAAAAATAAAAAAACTTCTACTGCATTTTTGTCTGAGGCTTTCAGTGCTACCAGCTGTTTCCTTGCCATTAACACATTTAGATTGCCTTATGTTTTCACTCATTGTTCATGAAGAGGTGTATCTCAAAAAAAGATGCCCTTCAGAATAGGTCCAAGTCAGCAATAGGCAATGAGGAATCTGCATGTTTGAGCACTAGTTACCGAGACCATTTATTCCTTAACATCAACATCATTGTTTATGACTGCTAAATGCCATTTATGGTTTCCTGTACAACTCCAGGCTTATTTTCATTAATTTTAGACTGATCTGTTAGTTGTTTTCTACAAGTAATTTAAAACATGTTGTACTTTAAACACAGATGAAGTAACATAACGCAATGTATTCAGCTCAGCCCAACGGTAAAGAATAGGTATGTGTGCAATAGTGTAGTTTCAAGGAATAATATCCTCATTCAATTATCTGCAAACAAACACAAGTTGATCTGGTTGCTTACAGTGTTGCATAAATGATATTTACGTACCCATGATGGAAATTGCACTTGCAAAACAGGAGGGAGGATTTTTGTTACTTAGGAGTCAATTCCTGTTCAGATGAGTGAGTGTGAATGGTGTGTTTGCACATTTCTACACACATCGTGCTACGGGCCTGAGTTCAGCATCTGCAAAAACTTAGGCTCCAAGTAAGCAAAGGGAAAATAAGTAGCTCATATTTCCATGTTGCTGCTGTTTCTTTGTAAACACAGTCTTAGTTGAATATAATATTTTCTGCAAGAGTGTATTTTGTGAGGGATTGCCACATAGTGGTTCAAGAACTGTTCTTGCCACTCAGAAGTTCAAGATCAATAATAGGGGTCTCCCATTCATAGAAAGAATCAGTCTTAATGTTGAGATATTTATAAGACTGTGCGGTACTCAAAATCTTTCTGAAGCAGCACAGTAGTATGCTAGCCTGAAAGTAAGGTGGAGAGCATTTCTTACTTTTACTTTAATGGAATTCCCCCAGACAGCATTTTCCAAACATTTTATTAAATTCCCATAGCCAGAGGTGGTGTGTGTTGTTTTTTTTTAACTGTGAGTGTGAGCAAGTAATACACGGTATGTTCCCTTCAATGAATTGCTGTGCAACAAGACATGATGCTAATTCTACCTTTCCCAAAATCTGATATAAAGCAATTTATCTTCTAAATAATACTCTTGAGTACTAAACCTGAAATGTTTTGGCTTCAGCCCAAGTCAAACTTCAGGAAGCTTATTCTCAGGAGTATATTCCCTACCTCTGTAAATTTAATTGTTATAATGAATAGAATACATGTGTCAAGATATTACTTAGTCTTACATGTTTAGTTTTAGTTCCTGAAACAGAAACATCAAAATGATGGCATGAAGCTCACATAAACATTCTGGAGAAATATTACTAATTTTTTAAAAAAGGAAAAATATTCTGAGATAAACCTGCTAAACTGGACAAATCCTATCCACTTATCTGAGAGTTTTGAACAACTTTAGTGCTGATATGCAGCAGGAAAAATATTTGCCCATGTGTTCTGTGCATAAGACCTCCCTGCATCATGCTGTCCTAGGAGATCCTGTCAGCAGAGATGGAAAAGTAGTAACTATGTGAATCCACTAGCAAAAAATACTGTATGTACTGGGGCACTGAGGACATGGACTTTAAAGCTGTGGGGGCAGGTCTATAGCATCAGCAGTTGGGTTTTTTCCCCTCATTCAGATGTCAGGGAATGAAACCTACAGCCCTATTCAGACCACTTAGATTATGGACTGAAGATTTTGTTTAGCCCTATGGGTCTGGTTCTGCTACTGATTCTATTCCCTGTTAAAACAAAGGCAAAATGAGGATTCAAGTAGTTAAAAACAAACAAACCAACCAACCTCCCCAAACCCAACTTCTCTTATCCCAGTAACAATATGAGTAAAACTAACTGAAATGCATTTTTTTTGTCCCTTTTATTGTAAAACTTTTGCATTTTACTTGAAAATAAAGTTGTTTAAAACTTAAATGTATAAAAGAAATATGAATGGCTCCTATGCTTCAAAACAGCACCTTTCTAATCTATTAAAATCTTTTACCAAATATTAATCAAAATGAGGACAAATGGTGTGATATTTCAGACTGTCAGAAGTTTCTGAAAATTTCCCCCATTAGAAAATTTTGGAGGAAAACTTAATACATTTATGAATCTTTTAATAAGAGAAAATAAGATATGGAAGAAGCTCACTTCTGCTTAGGTTTGTAGAGATTAGAAGGAACTGTGAGGGACTTCTGAGGCACCTCACTGAACTAACAAGCAGCATAATGGCAAATGATTCATTTCTGACAGATGAAACGTAGTGCACGTTGGAAAAAAAACAATTTGAACTACTCGTACACATTGCTGGGTTCTAAATTAACTATAACCTAGAGGAAATATGCCTGGATATTACTGCGGACAGCTCAGTGAAAATCTTTGCTTTAGTGTGCAACACTAAACATAACAGCAAATGAAATGTTAAGCTATATTGAGGGATGGGGTAGAAAATAGTATTGAAAAATGCAACTAATAATACTATAGTGTAAGTACTACAACAAATATTTTGTGGTATATAGATTGATGGTATGGCATCACTTGAATAATGTATTCAGTTCTGATTGCTGTAAGAAATATAAAGCGAGAATAGGACCAGTCAGAATCAACAAAAATTATTTGTGTTTAACATGAAGAAGCTGAAGAGATTGGGGAAGTATCAAGAGAAGTAAGATGAGAAATGAACCACGTACAAAGTACTAACAGATATACACTGAATGCTGCTATTTCCTATTCTTATAATGGGAGATGCAAGTGGATATAAAGTAAAATTAAAAGTTGACTATTTAAGGATGAAAAAATGTACTCGACATCCTTCCCTACAGTTATTGAATTTCACTGCCCTCTACATCCTTGATATCGAAAGTGTAGAAAGATTTGGAAAGGATTTGACATTTGTTGAAGTACTGAGGACATTCACCATTTTGGCAGAGGATGGACCAAGGGCTGGGAATTCAAGACCTCACTTCATTTCAGTCTGATACTAACCTGCTCTGTGACCTTGGGCTTCACCTCACAGTTTTTCTCAGCTGCACATGTTCTTAGCTGTAAAGGACCCAGGGCAAGACTTACAAAACTATTTAACTGCTTAACTTGTAAGCAAGTGCTAAGCTTCCTATTTAATCAATATTAAGTTATGTTCCTATCTAAGAATTAACTGTCCTAAGTGTTTTGTGTATCTTGTCTCCCAGACAGAGGTCCCTGATGATCTCTATGTAAACAATATTAAATTTCAGAAAAGTTTTTTAGAAAAAAAAAAAAGCAATAGAACTCTGTATGTTAAGGTAGATATGAGCTAACTACTAACTGGATGGACTTCTGTAATAATCTTAACCTCAGGGCAGGTGCTTTTTCAAAGCTGTTCATACTTTATGTGCTTATGAAATGCAGCAAAACATCAGACCCAAGTAGCCTAATCGATATGGATAATTGCTGCAGTCTGTGCTGCTTTATAGTATCAGTGTGGTGGTGGTGGGAAACAACAACAAACCAAAGACAGATGGATGTACAGGTTAGCTTCTATAATAGTCTCGTGCCCTGGAAATGGCTTCAAGTCCTTCTAGGTGTATGAGATTAATATCCATTTTGCTAGGAGTTTCCCCAGCAGAGGCCAACCCTGAATTTGTGATGAGAGGGGACTCGCCCATGCAAGTCATCCAGAGCCTTATTGCTTTTCTGTTCAGGTATCCTGGTGCACGCTGGAGTAAGGATTGGGGATAGGCGTATAAGGACTCTCTCGTTTAGGCAGCAGGCAAATGCACACGGACCATAAGGGACAATTATTTCTGGAAACAAAGATCCATATTGATGGTATTCAATCATACATTTCAGTGGTGCCTCTGAACTGTTGCCTGCTCTTTTCTGCCTTCGCTGATGTTCTTCAAATTTTGACCTGATTCTGTTTTAGAGGATACTGTAACAGTTCTGCATCCTGCTTGGAAATCTGGTGGTACAGAAAACACATTGAAGGTGGTGTGTGTGTTTTTTTTTTTTTCTTCGCTGACTAGTGTACAGATTGGGGTTAGATGTGAGTGGTGATTCTAGTGGTGGCCTGACTGCTTCAGACCCTTCCTTTCTTCAAGGGATATCAGAGATACCCAAAGTGTCAGGCAGAAGGCCCAGATAGTTTATCCTTTTGTCTCTCAGCATTGGTCAAATCAATGGAATAATTGTCTGTCTTTATCTTTGGCTTATTATCATTCAAGCTTCTGTCATATGGTAGGAAGCAATCTTGTACCAGATCCTATGTTTTAGCTTTAAAATACTTAATTTTAAAAAATGAAGAATGAATATAAGTTCCATTAAAGTTACTCGTATGTGTAGCTTAAAAAAAGAAAAGTAGCAGGACCTAATTGTGGACCTGTTTATGCACAAAAAGGCGAGAAATAAGAAAGTGGGGATACATAAAAAGCTGAAGTAATATATGGAAAACCTGGCCAGAGGTCAAAGCAAAGAAGACACAGATGAGTTTTAATTTGGATGTTTTAAGTACATCTGAGATTCTCTAACTTCTATTTCTGTGGCTGATGTCATTTAAGTTTTGGTTATGAGGTGGAAATTCAGTGTTCTTTCCTTATGTTAAAATTCTGATGTTTATATAGTCACTAAATAAAAAGGCTAACAAAATTATTTAATGTTCATAAAAAATTCATAGAAATTTTGAACCAGATTCATATACTCAAGCCTTATGTTTCCCAGGGACCAACTGTCTCTGAAAACTGAGGCCTAGGGCTGTCTGAATCTGGGCCCTTCCACTCTTCATCCCTAAGTTTTCAATGAAAAAAACCCATTGTCCTCTGGAAGCAATGTTACAGTGCTGATATTCACATGGTAAGAACAGAGGTGATAAGCCCTTCTGAACAGATTGCTCAGTTCTGAGGGAGAAAGCTCTAATTCATGCTACTTTTGCTGATTAGGAGGTGAATCCCTGAATGCAAGAGCTTTCCTACACAGAAAATGCTTCCAACACCACGCCTGTGTTACTACTACAAACTTGAAAAATTATGTTGATCTCTGCAGGTGTGTAAAAGAAGCAGAAATCAGTGGTGTGTAAGAATTACAGGGTTAAACATAGCACCTTGATCTCTGCCAAGAATTATCTGGGAATTCTTAGAAGACAGGAACAAAGTTAAAGAAAGGTAGATCTTGCACAATTTCTGGCTTATTTTCAAATATTTTGTGGGAAAGGTATTTCAGTGGCTGTAAATTAAATTATCAGGTTTAAATGTAAGCACCAGATCTGAACCTTACCACGGTTATGTAGCCAAAAGGGGGGGGGGGGGTGTAAGTTATTTGCTACAGCCTACCAAGTCTCCCCAAAAATGCTCAAGAGCCCAGCAGAACTTTCAGATTGCCATCCTGAGTAAGAAAGGTCAGCTACTCTCTGTTCATGAAGTCTGCAGTTACGAAAATTGATGGTTTTGCC
>NW_009622694.1:47500-55855 GCF_000690535.1 Cariama cristata
TCTAGTCTTTGGGGAAAAAAAAAAAAAGGAAAAACAAAACAAAACCAAACCAAGCCCCCAAAAACCCACCAAACCCAAACCAAAAAAACCCAGCAAACACCAAAACTGGGGGCAAGTTAAAGTTGGAGCATGGTTCAGCCAATGTGATTGTGCACTGAAGATTGAGACTTTAATTCACTTTATTTAGGCATTTCTGGGTGACCCAGAGTGAAGTGTCTGTGTCTCTTGGGTGCAAACGCTGTAGAAGAAACTCTCCTTTTCTGGATTTTTTTTTTTACTAGCTTGCATGGTTCCCTGCAGATAGCACTTGCGTTGCAAATCCTGTTTTAAGATACTTGGCTTTCCTCGTACAGTGTGTATGGTGCTTAGGCATCTAACTTAGACCCTGGGTTTCACAATAAAGAAGTCTCTCTGATGCCTTAATTGGTGAATGCAGGAATATCCCAGGATTTGGAGGTGTTTGGTCTTGCCTTCATCATGTAGCTATCTCCTCCCTCCTGCATGTGGGTTCCCATGGGCTGAAAACAGTGCTGAAGCATGCTCAGAGCAGGTTTCCAATTTAAATGAGCAAAGGATCAGGGCTGTTAAGACATGAAATGGTGTGCGCTTGCCACTCTGTGTAGGTACAGTCTTATTGAGGAAGGCCCCCAGTTTCCACAGTAGATAACCTTCCATTTTCTTGTAGTTTGTTGCTGGATAATGACACTGATTTCCACCACACACCCCCCCCCGCCCCGCAACCTCCAGTCTCAACTTACTGTTGAAACAGATATGTGATTTTTTTAAAAACAAGACTAGGTTAGAGCTATATAGATGTAATGCTGCAAAAATAATAATAAAAAATAATTCTATATTGACAAGAATATTTATTTTAAAAAAAATCAAAGCCTAAAATTCTATGTTTTTCAAATGTGTAAAAATTCTCAAATAATTTATACTTACTCTAATGAACTACTATTATATTAAAAGGGAAAAAGGTATTAATTTATAGAAGATACAGAAGCATCTAAAATGTGTTTTTGTTCCAGAGAAGAGGGAGGAAGAAGGAAAAAAAAAAGTTGGTGGGTACTGTTTTGTGTGCAATTCCCAAGTATATTTTAAAAACAACATTGAATTTTTATAGCCAAATTATATTTTCTGCTAACAGGGAGTTGGGGAGGGATGAATAATAGAATGATTGACAAATCTTTTAGGGCCTGATTTTACAAGATGCTGCGCACCTCCTGATTGCTGCCAATCACTTTCATTTTCTTTCAGTCGATCCGAGAACATATGGCATTATTCAGATGGTGCTGAGCACCTTCAATCACAGTCCTCATAATGCCACAACATCCTCATTCTGTGCAAATGTGAGAATTGCTGTTGACATTTTAAATTGGGGGGTTATTTGGTCTTTGTCTGGACAAACTCCCAGCTGATATAAATGGATGTTCTGCCTGAGGAAGGATTGCAACAGTAAGCAATAAATAATCAATTTTATAAGCATTCTTTTATATACACAAACTATGTGAAGTATCAATTTGGTTCATAAAATTCTTTACCTCTTCCACTTTTATTTGATGTGGGGGGAAAAAATTGCTGTTCTTCTGGAGAACTGAAGTTTAGTTTACTCTCAGTGCAAATTTTGAAAAGTGGAAACTCTGGATGTTATGTGCACAAGGCAGTTGATTTAAAGAGATCAGAAAGGTGTTTAATTTAAAAATAAAAGAAAAAAAATCAATTTCAACATACTGATTTGTCCTGCATTACAGTTACCTGTAGAGAACCTCTAGTCATGTCTATCTGTTTTTGATGCCTCTACAGAATAACTGTCCAGCATCCTCTGCCCAACCAATCAGAATGTAGGAAAATCTACCGATATGACGGAATCTACTGTGAATCTACCTACCAGAAGTATGTTGAAATCTGTGTGAGTCTTGCCTCTAGCTCGTGCATTTAGTGCTCGTGCTGTCCCGCTATTCAGAAATTACACGTGTTGAAACTGTACACTTCTACTTGTGTGCAAAACCTCTACAGCAGGGACAGAAATATGTTGTTGAATTCTTTGGGATTGTGATCTAAAAGCTAAAAAGCAAATAAAAAACCCTAAGACTTTACTAAATCTCTTGGGTATGCTTCTATACAGTGCAATAAACAAGAATGTATACACTAGAAAATCTAGGGAAAATGTGTTGCACAGGTGCTTCACATCTTAGGGATTTGAAAGGTGTGTTATGTATAAATTAGCTGTCACTTTTTTCAGTCGTGTAATGGAATGATGAGTTGTAATTTGCATAATCCTTTAAGAAGTCAAATTATACTGTCATGTAGCAGACTTAACATGCTAGCTAGGATTTCATAGCTTTGCAGCTAATTAGTATGTACCTTACAGGACAGTTAAATTGAAGTTGAGTCCTCTTGCTTTGCAGTCACTTGCCTTTGTCCCTTGCCCTAACAGAGCTCGCTTTTGTGCGTAACTCTATTTCGTTACTGGTGCTTCTAACAAAAGTGCTATTGCTGTGGGCAAGCAAACGCAATGTGCTTGACTTCTGTTACTTTTGCAATAAGTGATGTTTCTATTTTACTGTAGTAAGGATTTAATAATCTCTTTGTACATAGAATTGAAAAAGTATATATTTGACAGGTATATTATAGGTGATTTTATATTAATATATTGCAAATGCATTGTGACTTTTCTGTTATCTTGCTGGATTTTGAAACTGCTTTCTGTCACTTAGTGTTTACTTTTTATACTCCAACTATATTCTTGTTTTGTATTCCAGTGTTATCATTACCATCTTGTATAACAGATTTAATTTTCCAAAAACCCCTGAACTTCTGAAAATCAATTGTATTCTGCATTGCAACAAAATGTTTCTTTGGCAAGGCAGTCATACTCATAATTTTTTAGGTCATATTCTTTCATCCCCTCTTTTTATTCCATAAGCTGCGGCTCTTTTTCTGAATCTTTTCTTTTAGTAATAGGTACAACTGCATCGGTAAAAGCTGTTAACTTCAGTGTAAATGAAGAGTATCATTTTGGTTTACAGAAGTGAGAGGAAAAAAGAAATCTAGATTTATCAGTATAATTTACGGCATCAATGTAATTTGGTGAGCCAAAATGAAATCTGACCTGTTGCTTAGCTTTTGTTGGATGGCTACTTTTGGTGTTAGAGATGATTTATTCATGATTTTTCATTATCTCATAAATATTTCTGGCACTTTTTGTATTTTTGATGGTTTTCCTTCTATCTCACCAAATAATGGCAATGTCCAGGGTAACTGAAGCAGATCTAGATCTAGCATGGTTTTGATTGTCAGCATTAAAACTTAACTTCAGTGGTTTTACTTCTCTCATAACTTCAGTTCAGTAAGCATAAAAGTGTATTCATTTGTTTAAACTTATGAAGCAGATTTGTTGTGCGCTATTTATGAGTTTTTAGAGCAACTTCAAGATTTTGAAACTTCACGGAAATAAGCTTGGCACAGTTTGTCATGACTGTTAAATACAGTGATGACTTCACTCTGTATGCTGCAACATAGTTTATATCTTAATTTTTTTAATTAGGTAGAGTTTATGGTCAGTATAGTTAAAAACAGCTAGCTATGCTGACTGCAAAATGAAATAGTAGATGTTCACTTACAAGTAGGCATACAGTTGCAAATAGGCATTGACTAAACAGCTTTTCAAAAATAGGCAAAATCCAAAAATGAGACTGGTGATGAAACAGTGTGGGTTTTGACATCTGTTTTGTTACTTCAAAATTCACATTTCAGGAATATTATAGCTCAGTTCACGTCACTTGTAAAAGGCGTGGATTATTTTGGAAAACTAACGACTAGGTCTTTCTACAGAAGACAGAGTGCTTTTTGATTAGTGAAATTTTCTTTCAGTACTACTTCCACGCTATTTAAGCTCTCTGAGGCATTTTGTCTTCTTCCCAAGGATGTTTTTGGTACCCTTTCCCATAGTAGCTTATTTCCAATGATATAACAAGTTACTGAAAACTTCTCACTAATCAAGACAAAAAAAAAAATCAGGCTATTTTCATGACACCTTTAAAGCTTGTATTTTAGTGCTACAAGACATGAATGTCTGGTACTAGATGTTCATATGTCTCTCTTACGCAGGCTCAATCTCTCCTCTGATTAGACTGAGGAAGGGCGAATGGATGTAAAAAGGCCACTGGTGGTCAACAGAAAAGGCTTTGTGACCATCCTTTTTCCTGTAGGACAATTTCTGGGCTGGATGCAAAACAGCGAACTGCTTATTTTGACAGTTAAAGGAATTTTAAAGACTGGCCATACAGAGTAGGACAGGACACAAAATCATGGATTTGGGAGCTTGACTGTTTTTTCTCCAACTCATTTTAAAATTACAAGTAGTAGTATGCACAGATGCTCCTCTGGATTTATTCTTAACCACGTACCTACTAAAGATATTTTGTGTAAAGCTGCTTAGCAGTTGAAATCAAGATATTCTGATCCTTTCTGTAAAAAATATTGAAAGGATCATACCATGACCACCTACTCCAAAAAAACTTTTCAGAAAACATTTGGGGAAGTAACCTTTTTAGTCAAATCTTAGTGCTAATACATACTAGAAAGAACAGTTTGTAAGAGTTCTTAAAGGTGTAGATTAGTAAGTACATTATAGTATTATTTTTAAAAAAAATTGCAAAAAGCTTTTTTCAACACAAGTTCCTGAGGAGCTGGACTAATTATTACATTAGCTAATATGTTTAAAATAGGCAAAATAGTAAATATTTTAATACAGATCTCTCTAGGCTATTTCTGATCCTCTTGCAATTGAGTCTTACAGCTGCCACTTGGAACAGAGTGGAACACAGTTTCAAAAGCTGTTGGCAAACGAAAAGATTTTTTTAACATTTGTTTTTGTGTTTTGTTTTTCCCCCTATTGTCCACCACCTTGGTTGCCATGGGCCTATGTTGGTTTAGGTGGCTGAGCATGTAAATATACTTTTTAAAAAGCTCCAAAGTAAGCTTGAAAATAATTACAATTTGTTTCTATGTTCACTAGTGGTATAGACTAACACACCAAGCATTCTTAAAGGATTTTACCATGTTGTTTTTGTGTGTGGGTTTTTTTTTCTTTAAAGTAGATGATATGTCTTGACCTATGGAGGTAAAACCAGAGGCCTGTCTGTTACTGGCCTGGAATACAGCTGTCCATCAACTCCTGAATATTTTGTCTTTTCATTTCTAGTCCCCACACCTGTAGCCAGGAATGTCCCATCTCTTCTTTTGTGATATCAAACAAAATTGACAACAAAAAGAAATACTTCTTGTTGAGTTCTAGCTACTTTATTATAACCAAACTGCCAAGGTTTTTTTCCCTTTTGCCCAGTTTGAAAAATCCTTTCTCCTGCTTGCTCAGACACCTATGGCTTGCACTCTTGTTCACCTTTATGGAGTGTCAAACAGTGAACAAAGCCTGGGTAGGTGATCTCCAGAGATAGCCCAAGAGAAGCACAGCTCCCTGACCATGCTCTGGTTTTATTTGTTGCTAAATTACAAGGAGTAATGGTGTGTCAAGAATAGGTTTTTTTAAGCTTGTCTGCAGGGATTCTCTGTTATGTACAAGCAGAGGATATCTGAGGGCTTTTTTGTTCTCAGCCTGGAAGTTACTCCATTTGTAAAGTGGCCCTTCAGAGTATCACCTGGGTCCTGAGGGGAAATTCTCAATTTGGTGGCTATTGTGTGCTATCCCCAAAGCAAGTGTGGAAGAATGGTCTCTTCATGTCTTCCTGTCCATATTGAGCAGACTTAAAGGTCATTAAAGGTCATTTCTCTATACTCCTGAAGAGAGACTAAGGAAGAGTAAGGTATTTCTTCTGAAATCAAGAGCATGGAATAAATATGTAAGGAAAACACTTCACTTATTTAAATCCCAGAAATACAGCTATGGTCTTATTAGCTCTTTCCTTCATTTCTCCGCAAGTTTAGTGAAATGCGCACAGGACAGAAGGCTCATTGATTTCAGTCTAAGAAGTGGAGCAATTTGTCCTGGAAGGTGTATCTTGGTCATGTACACATTATCATCCTGAGCCTGTAAATGCTCAAAACATCCAGGCTTAACAGACCAAAATAAGCTTCCCTCAGACTGTATGTTGACTCAAACCCATAAATATTTGTACAACTGAGGAAAGGAGACAGGAGCCTAGACCAGATCTGTCAGCCTCTCTCAGGTTTAAATTAAGGTTTGTTTATTTATCAAACAGATAAAACGAGAACAATTGCTTTGTATGCCCAAGAAGTCTCATGGCCCTGATAGACAGCACAAATGAGAATATATAAGCCCTTTAATGGGCCAAATAGCTCTCCCAGGGTTTCTAATGAGGGAGTTCAACCAGATGTAGAACATGAGAAGACAAAGGATTTCTCGGGCTTGTTGAAGTGGTCTGCAGCGCTTGTGACCACCTTACTGTGGACAAAACAGTAAAAGACCTGCAGAGAAGGAGCTGATGGTTCCAGATGGAGATTCACCACTCTGTCAAAGTGGGTTAAAGGGCCCTGCAGGCTCCTCTGCTGCTGGGTGCACTGGTTCAGGTCAGCATGGTCATTTCAGCAGCATAAAGAGTTGATAATGGCTGAGAGATCATTGTATTTTTCTATCCTTTTGTTTCTTAGTTATGGTGTTGCACATAAATTGACTTAGATGTAAGACTTTTCAGACTTTTTCTTTGTATATCCTGACTTGTCTGATATCATATAGCTAAGGACAAGATAGAGTTGTCTGAAACAATTATTTTAGCTGCAGGAAAAAGATGTAACGTATAGGACAACAGGGCTTGTCATTCAAGCTAATGCTATAGGGTACAGAAGCTTTTTTACCCAACAATGACTTCAGTATCCCATGTTTAGGCGTTAACCTAAGAGAGAACATACTGAAGAAGCTGCTGTTTAGTTTAATCTACTCTAGTAAAACAGAAAGGAGAGGCCCCCATCATCTTGCACAGCAGATCTTTCTTTGTAGCACTGTTCCCTCGCTTCACATCTTGATTTTTCTCTGTGCAATGTGAATTTAATAGCTGTATTTGAAGAAGATTCTATGCATCTCCTCTTCATAAATTTGACCTCTTCTTAGAAAATATTGAAAGCTAGTAACCTAACTCATTCTCTGTCAGCAAATGGCAGAGAAGCCACTGCTAACTCATGTAACGGGCTTTTTAATATAAATCACCTGATTCTTACAGCCTCAGTGTGAGGCTGCCTGGTACAACTTTATCCCTGTTTCAGCTGTCTACATCTGCTCTCACCTTAGTGTAGCTTTGAGTATATCTGTAGGATCTCTGTGCTGAGCTGTTCTAGATGTCTTTTGCAGGAAGAAAAAAAAAAAAATTCTTTAACAAGGTTTAAAACATGTCCAAAAGTGAGCCAATGTCTCCTTACGTGCAAGATATGAGAGTGGGCTTTCTCTGGGTAAGAAATGAGATTAGCTGTGCCACTTTAAAATGATTAATGATCACTGGCTAGCATTAAGTTGAACATCTAATCCTTGGCTGATTGGAGCATTTGAGAGAACAGCACTCAAAAAATGTAATTTTTTTCAATAACAGAAATTTTGTCATACTTATATTTCTATTATGACACAGTTAGATGTTGCATTGGCTTTGAAATTTTACTTTAAGATTAATGGAATGTAGCCTGAATAGAGAATAGGTGCGATGCGTAAATGTTACCTGAAAACTTTTTTCCACTGAATAATAAAGGGCCATGTTTAGGTTTACAAAATACTATTCAGTTTACAGTTCAGTACAAATTTTGAAGATTCACTTAAGCTTTGTACTATCTAATTGTAATATCTATTGAGTTAAATCCTGAAGTGAATTTGGTATTGGTCAATTGACCAATTAGGCAATTACCTTTTGCTGTCTTGCCCACAGTCCATGTTAAACTGGCTGGGTCTTCAGGTCCCTTAACTGCACACCTTCAGTAGGATATTAGTCACAGTCTGCGCATTCCCTGTTAAGATAGTGGGTTTTTTTATATTCTGCAGAAATTGTTTTTGCATTTCATTTGCATTTTGGATATGAAGGGTTCTTTTTGTGTTTGTTTTGTGGGGTTTTTTTTAGTGTTCCCTGCCCTCTGAGTCCTGTTACTAGTTTCAGAAATGAAGACATCAGTTCCAGTTATCTGTGACTGAGCTAATTCATGTATTCAGCAAGGTTTCACTTTTCCTATGCTCTTTCAGTAACTTGCTGTTTTGCACAAATACAGATGCATTAATACCAAGTATATCCAAAATATTACTTGGGGGAGCCGTGACCAAGATAACAAGTTCAGTTGGCTTAATAACAATTTATACAATCATCTCACAACTTGGGGGAAGGGGAGGAGGGGCAAGGGGAAAGA
>NW_009622694.1:55886-74440 GCF_000690535.1 Cariama cristata
TTATCCCCCAAATGTAAGGAGCTAGCCAAATACCTGCCCTGAAGCTCACGTAAGTGCCATGAGTTGCAGTAGGAAAACCATCCTCCAGCATTTTAGGTATGGTTTTGAAAGACAGAGTTCCAACTCTTTGTCATCTTTTGATTTGAAAGAACAATATAAAATAGTAACACAGTCTTTGCAACTTCTGGTTCTTTTTGGAATAAAAATGCTGATTATAAGAACTTCAGGTGAAAGAAAATCCTGCCTTTCTTTAGATGAACTGTACTTACTGTTAGTTAAAATATTATTATTTTATTTTTAGTCTGAAGTTTTCTAAGTCTTATGTAGCAGAAACATACCAAATACAGCATTGTATTTGAAGAAGATGAAAAGCCCTCCTTTAATATTCATGGTTCATCTCAGTTCTTCCTGCCCATTTAGATATTTGTAGACAATCACCCAGCAATTGCTTATCCTCCTCTTTGACACAGGTTTCTAATTCTTAGCAAGCCAAGTTTTCCATACTTTGAATGCTTCTTGTAGCTGTTTGAAGTCTTCCTAATTTGAATACTAGTGTAGTCCATTAGTAGTTCCTGTGGTAGTGCTCAGGGGTCAGAGATATAAACTAGAATCACATTGTTACATGTTGTTTGAAACAGAAGTGATTTATATAATCCTTTCCTGTTGCTACTCTGTGTTTACTTCCTTGTACATCAAAGGATCTTTTTCTCTGCTCTAGCCAGGGTATTGCACTGTAGGCTAATATTAATTTGGTTATCCACCATCATCCATGTGCCTCTTCCTAGGTTATTATATTGTCTTTGTTTGGAATCTATGCTCTTAGTTATGAGATAGACAGCTTTGTGCTCAGCTGTGTTAAAACACATCTTATTCAGGTGAGCCCAGACTGCCATGCAATCTGTAGAACTGACAACTCCCTGGTATTTACCATTTTATTATCTTTTCTGTCATCTGCAAATTTTACTGGGAAGGATTTTATGTTTTCTTTCACATCACTGATTTATTCTCCTGCACAGGTACTCTGTAGGGAATAAAGGGCTCAAGGAGTCTTTTCCCTGTGCGGAGTACTTGGGGTAGACCTAATCCATATTTCAGAGCTGCCGGTCATAATGGCTGGGAGCAGATTAGGGCTGCCGGCACTGATGAGTTGCAACCAAACCAGGGCAGTGAGTCATGAGCACGCTGTCTTTACTTGAAGCAGTATGAGATGGCTGCAGCCTTTCTTTAAAGTAATGTGAGGCTTGTTTTGCATAGTGATGCTGTTGAAATACAGAAGACAATTCTCCCTTGAAAATTTGTGTCTGTAGTGATGGCTACTAGTGATTTCCCTTTCTTTCAAAAAAAAAAAAAAGACTGTTTCTGGAAACAAAGCTAGATTGTTTGCAAATGGTTACCAAATTTAGTGAATGTGTTTATCTGAAAAGAAGGGCGAAGAGGTGGTTTTTGGAAATGCTAAAATCTTTCATATTAGTTTTCTAAGTGAATTATTTTTAATTTCTTTTCCAACTGATGCTTTTATTTAGAACTAAATCTGCTTTTCAGGTGACTAGAAGATTAAATAATGAAGTCATCCAGCATAGAGTTTTGTTGAAAAATAAGTTCAGAGTTTACCGGAAATTAAGCTTTTGGATAACATTTTGTCCATCATTTTTCCTCCACCCCTCAAAAAGACTTATTTGAGTGAACCTCAAAACTGTGCTCTGAAGACTTTTTTTTTTCCTTAAGCTGACTGCTTAAGGAACAGACCTGTGCAGCACTGTACCTTGCTTACTTTTAAGGCTTAAGTTAAGTTGTTTAGCAATCTATTAATTCTCCCAGCTAGCCATAGAGCTTCATAATACAAAAGTGACACAACTCATATTTCACATCCAGATGCAGTAATATCACTAAACTTCTGACTTATCCTTGACAAAACTGTTGACTTTCTGCTAAAATTCCTTTATGATAGCAGTATCTGTAGTCAATTTAAAGTATTTATACTGGTTTGCTTTCCTGTTAAGACAAATACTGCTCCAGTTAAAACATGCAAAGATTTAGCAAAGTCTGCGTCACCTCAAACTGATATACAGAAAACAAGGCTTGTGTTACACTTTGTAAAATTAATTTTTTTTGTTTTCAGCATTTTTGCAGGTGTTTATGGTCTTGAAGTTCTGTGTTCATATACAGACAGGTACATATATATACATACACACTTGAAAATAGAGAAAATACAATAATTTTATGGGAGAAGACAATGGAAGTGTAAAGCATACTTCTACCTGAGTGCAATTGGAAGGTGACAATTTTTAATTTATGTCACTTTTGGGAATAAAGCAATTCTGTGTTGTTGTTTAAAAAAAACAAAAACAAATAACCACAAAACTGCAACACCATATGAACTGAAAATGATGTAATAAAGATTTGCCCTTAATTTCTGGTAAATAGGGAGTAAATTTCTCATAAATACCAAACAAAAAAATCTGATCAACAAGAAGGAAAGGCACAATTTGTCACACTTCAAAGTTTTCTGCTCATTGAGCAGCAGGAGACTCATGAAAGTAGGTACCTTTGTCTGTTATAGTTGTATTGAACTTTGTCTTACAGTTTCATAAGTGACGTTGGGTCTGTGCCATCTTTGAGATTGCAGACTGTGATGCAGAGTAGTTTAAGATGCTGTATCATGTACCGTTTAATCAGGCTGCACTGTTTAGAGTATGTGTTGTGTACTGGGAATAATTTGTGTGTAAAGTCTTTCCAGCTGCATCTGTATAAAAGGTGAAATTCCCCTACCTCTGCACAAAAGTCAGCTAAATGGACTGTGGGGAACGGAGCAGCAGTTGAATGAATTAATTTCATGTAGCTGTCCGTAGCTGGCTGTGACACTGCAGTGTGCTTCCTCCACAGCTGACTCGTAGCCAGGGCCTGTACACATCTTTGTGAAGTTCTTGGGCTGCTGAATTTTTATGCATTGATCAATTGTCTCCTTGCCTAGAAGTGTCCTGTATACTTTTTCCCACCCCCTTGCTAAATTCCAGTGACTCATTTACATGCATAGGGCAGTAGCTCTGTAAGCCTTGTGACTGTGGTGGCCTTTGCTACCTATTATGATTACATTTGCTACCCCTGAGGTGGAAGAGTCATCACAGCATTAGGAGAGGGAACAGCTAGCATTGTCCCTTTGTTCTGCATATCGTTACATGTAAACTACTGTTATGTGCTGCTTCACTTGGCTGGGGGAGAGTGGCTGTTGTGTATTCCCCTTTTCCCTGGTGGAAAATCTGCCATTTCTGGGAGTACTCTCTGCTGGCGATTCTCAGTGATGCACATATAGACAGCTCACGTAAAGGGAGGCAGCGCAAATATTTTCAAGCTGTAAAATAGCTTGTGTAACCAGTCACACTGTGGAGTGCGAGGAGTTTGGCAGCCTGTTAGTCCTGGGGCTGTCTGGAAGCACCCCAGGGTCGCAGACGTTCCCTGTGCTAGGCTGTACACTAGGCAGTCTGTCACCTGTGTAATTGGTGACCAATACTGATCAATGTATTGATCAAAACTGTGCTTTGGTATAGCATGTACTGTTGCTTTTGTCTAGCAGTATTTTCTTTGCCTCAAGAATGCTACCATGCTTTACGTTTTGAACTGGATGTTATACTAAAAAGGACACATGTATTTTGCGAACTTGGCAAGTTGAATTGAGCATTTTTTGTTATTCAGTAGGGATAGAAAATATCAAAATATTTTGAGTGAAATACTCAGCTAAGATTTAAAGGCAAAATACAAGCCAAGTCTATGGTATATTTTGGGATAGCTTGGTCAATTGGAGATATTTAAATGGTGTAGTGTCCCACTTAGACAAAGCTGCATCAGCAGAAACCTATAGAGCAGATACTATTTTACTTGCAAAACTATTCTTTTACAGATATTGCTTGTTTTTCTAATAAGTGATGATTTTCCTGTATGAGTCCAAAGCAGACCTTTGCTGATGTAGCTGATGACATGCTTAGTGCTTTGCCACAGTGGTGTACCAAGATTGCTGTATTGGCAAAATGCTCCTAATGCAGACCTCATCTGATTTTAGTTATTCGCTTTTCTTGATTTCAAAGCTCAACAAAGTAAGACTCCTATTGTAGAATTTGAAGGGACATTAGTTGTTCCATGTGTCTGTAGTGAATAATCATTGGGATAAAGAGACTCAAGAGCTGTACTGCATTTAAAAATCAATCCTATTTTTCATAATATAATTAAGTTTTTTGTGATTTGAGATATTCTCGTTGTAGACTTGAATTAAGAGTGAGAAACCTAATCTTCTGAGTTGCTTCACATATTTCACTTTTGGTCTCTGTAGAATCCTGCTCATGGTGTGATTTGCCTGATTAATTGTGACAGTGCTAAATCCCACATGGTTGAACTCCTTTGCCTTGAAATCAAATGATGTAAATGAAAACTTCCCCAAATTATTCTGAGATTATATTCCCCCCTCCCCTTGAAAAATCTCTCAACCAAAATTGAAGTGAAAGGCCTGGTGATCATGACCTAGTCGGTCACAATGCCTTGCTGCGTGCTTTGGACAACACCTAGATCTTATGCTTAAGAGAGTATTTTATGGTTATGATAGCAGGAGGCCTTCTGGATTCCAGGGCTAGCAGCATGCTTTTAGAATTGCTGCATTGCTGCTTGATTACTGGTGGTGGTTATGTTACATGCTGGACACAGCGTGACAGAGAGAGGCAGTTCCGATTCATACCACCCTGGGGAACATCAGGCACGTATCCAGATCATGCGTCGGCATCGATGGTAACTGTGGCATTGAAATTGCTAGAAAAGGCATGGAATCAGATAATCATCCATAAAAGAATACTACTGAATGGCTGTGAAGTTCACAGCTGGTAGATTAATCTCTTATGGGAGCATGGTACTGTGTAACAGGCAAAATCTGTTAAGTTTACTAAACAGGTGAAGGCAACTTCTTTAGAGTTTTTTCCTTTGTTGATGTTGGCTTATTTTTACCTCACTTCTTCCCTAAGCGTACTTGCAAGTTATAAACGGATCTTTTGAGATGTCAAAAGACAGGCAAATAAACTGCTCCAGGCCTAGGTTGTCTCGTGGAGGTTAAATGGAGATCTAATTATTGACATTGTCACTAAATGCCATGAAATGCGTTCCAGAATGTCAAAAATTCCATTATCTTTTCTAACTTTTGTACATTCCAAATTTTTTAATTTCTCTTGCTCAGATACTTCGATGCATTCCTCCAGCAATGCCTATTTCAGAAGAGTAAAAACAGTCCAAACAATGAACTATTTGTCCTTCCTCCTAGTTTATACCAGACACCATCTACTTTAGGTTGAAAACTAGGATCAGATCTTCTGCCTTAATTTGAGGGAAGCTCTACTCTTAGAATCTTTTAAGAATTCATAAGAAAGGTGAATAAATGTCATGTTTTACAGGTGTTCAGATCATATTTATATGGGAATTGACTGCCCCTTCAATGCAGTGGCTTTTATTAGGATAAGTGACCTTTTCTTCGGCAACAGTTTGAGGGAGGTGGAGTCCTTCTGTGAGCTTCCAGGCTTGTACAGCCTCCTCACCTGGGTGCTTTTTAAAGGATAGTTAGCACTGACTGTACAGCTCTTGCAAGCATCTAAGTACAAGGACTTGGTGGCATGGCAGCAATACACTCATGGTTGCAAGTGGGAGTTTTCTTATTTTCTTGCTAGTGGAGAACATTGCAGTCCTGATGCGTGTGGTCTCACTCCTCACTGCCTCTGAACACTCTTAATCCGTGTGCTCTTAGGATGTTTGCAATAAGCTGGAGTGTAGCAGAAAATGCTATTCCGTGTCAGGCTCTGCAAGGGGGAAGTAGGGCTTTACAAGGGCTCCTCTGCTTCAGGAGTTGCAGCTCCATGTGTTCTAAGTGTGTTTACTCTAAAGGCATGAGGTAAGGCTGATCTGTTTACAGATAGATATGTATATTTGATAAGAGGTGATTTGGTGAAATATATTAAAATTCATTTTGGTATCTAGCATTTTCTAGATTAACATTTGTATATTGTTTCAACACTTTCCACATGTTTATCTGAGACTAGTTTGTAAATCAAATCTCAAAGTAAATAAGTGCTTACTGATGGTCATCGTACCCCTCCTATTTGTAGCCATGATACCATATTTGTGGCTTTGCAGGCTGGCTTGATTTGACTCGTATGTATAGATACTTTTGATTAACAGAACTAAATTCAGATTGGATGTCCAAATATCAGCCCTTTATTGTTGTCTTTAAGCAAAATTTTACGTCTGCACTGGAATGAAAAAAGTTTGAATTGATGAGTGTTACGTATTGCATAAAGGTAGCAAGATGACATAAAGCACAGAAAATTATTATATTTCAGGCCAAATGCAGTAGTAACTATAAACAGGAAATTACTGTTCCCCCCCACCCCCCCGCCCCGTGCTTATGTTTCGATACTGAAATTCTCCCCACCACTAACCCATATTCCTGTTTATTCATTGCTATCCCCATAGCTTCCTCTGTCACTGTTTGTGCTCACTGTTCCTTAACCTCCAGCCCCAGAAAGGCAGGTACGTGGTTCATTACGGCAGGCACACCAGCGCTCTGTAGAGTTGTCAGGAGCGCTTGGTAGATCAGTGCTTGATACTGGTTTTAATGGGCCCATCACTTCCAACGATGTTTCCCCTGGCTTGAGGCTTGTGTTTGGGAGACCACAATATGCATTCCAGATGGCACCGCAAACAGCGTCTGCCAGGGAAAAACAGGTAAATATAATGAAGCAGGGAGGTAATTGGGGAACTGTACTGCCTAATTTGATTATGGTGTTAGATGCAAGGGACTCAAAAAATACTAGTTAAAACATAAATACTGGTGTTGCAATGTTTATTATATGGTAGTAAACAATCCACTCAATAAACATATGAAAATTTAGGTCAGAGCTGTAGTTTACCACACTGGTGAAGAAAAATGTTTTGGTAGAATGAACTATCATGCTATTGCTTACAGATTGTTTTTTTTTGGCATGTGGATTTTTCAATGTTATATTTGAAAAGCAGATTTAGAATATGAAAATCATGCTGTGTTTTATCCTCATTTTAGTTGGATAAAAACCCCCTTGATTTTTATATGTACAAGAGAATTTTCTAAAAACATGTTCTACTATGTGATATCAATTCTTAGAAGTGTGCAGTGTGCCAGTTGTGTTTTTTCTGAGCCTTTTTTTTTTTTAACCCCTGTGCCCATGTCCCCACCTTCTTTTAAGATCTGTTAAGAAAAAAGTCTGGATGCCTTGAATAAATTTTTTGTCATTTAAAGTCTCCTATGTCCTTAAACCCCAACAAACTGCTTTCTGGCTCACTAGTAGTATTTCTTGAAAATGAAAAGTGGTTTGACAAAAATTCCATTTTCTTCCAAAGCATTGGTCACACTTCCAGTTTTCAGTTCCTACCAGAGTAATAGCGTGGCTTTTTCCAGAAATTGTTTTTCTAGATTGTCAGGGGAAGATTGAATTTAATGTAAATTCAGTAAGATCTGCCTTCCTTGAGATACATAGGTCTTTATTAGATAGTAGCTGCTATTACCTTTAACTATTTCAGTTGCCATAAGACTGATCTCTCATTTGCCTTGTGCCTTGCATGGTCGCTAACTCCTGGCTGCGTAAAATCTTGTCGAATTCGAACAGTAACATTTTACATCTACTTGCAGACTCTCTCTTTTCTTAGATATGTCATAATACAGTGTACAACAAGTCTATGTAAAATATCTATAACATATGGATTGAAGAGCTTTTGTGATGAGAGGAAATTCACTGTTTGTAATTTTCAGTGCAAATACCTAGTTATTTGGGATGATTACCCTCTGGATATGTGGCTTGTATGGGGAGGGTGAATCGCCATATGAGTCTGTAGCTTGCCCTAATTACATCTGCAGACAGGTATAAGTTTGGTTGTCACAGTGGTGTGCATGTATATATATTCAGGGGCACAGAAACACAAAGAACAAGAAAGTTAAATCATTCCCATTTGATTCAGAGCATGCCTATAGGAAGAGCGCTCAGAGCAGTAGAAAAAATAGTGTATGTTAACTCTGAGTCTTTAAAACTGTGGAGCTAGAGACACTCAGTCACTGGGCGTGGACTTCGGAGGGATGAATGCATTACATTCTTACTGAGACCAATGAAACATGTGGAAGGTGCAGGAGCAGGGTTCCTGGTCAGCTGGAAGTCTGCTGGGGCTGAAGAGAAGAGCACAGGCAGAGGCTGACTGCTGCGGTGGTGAGGGGAAAGTGACCCATGGGGAGGGGAGAGCCCAGCGGTCCTTGGAGTGCACTGGTCGAAGCCCAAACAGTTCTCATGGGTGATGAGGAAACTGGGGAGACATATTGTCTAAAGCTTTTGTGCTAGCAAAAGTAAAGGGTACTTGTTACTGGAACCCATGGAAAAATCTGTATATTTTTGCTTCAACTTTTACATATACTGGAAGGGGTGAGGTCAAAACCACAGGGGCTGGAGCTCCTTGCTTCTGCTTGGGACAGCTGGAGAACAAGGCCAGCATTGTCTTGCAGCAATAAAGTAGACTGTCATGAAGGGGAAACCAGGAAAGCCCATGCCTAGTCATTGTGCCAGGGAAATCATGACAGACAGTGGTACAATTTTCCCAGACTAAAGGAAGCTTAAAAGCTCATGGACGTAGTGAAACCCAAACACAAGAGATAGATGAATTGAAAGGAGCCTTCCACGGGTGCTACAGTGTTGTGCATCAGAGGGAAGATCTGTTGTGTGCGAGCTTACTGTTTAGATTTTACAGATGGGTCAGATATACTGAACATGTGCTGACTGCAGTTGCAACACTTCTGGAAAAGAAAACAAGGCCTTTGACTTTCATATCCATCTAGAAAACGCATATGGAGAGATTTAACTGCTCTGTGCACGTAGCTAATTTCATTACCAGTTGCAGAGTCAATCAGGATGCAGCGGAGGAGCACTTCCTTAAAACTCTTCAGTGCCCCTTCCATAGTCACAAGTGAAACACTCTGTTCTGTGACTTCTTTAGGGTTTGGGATTTTTGCTGTGAGGTTTTACTGGGGTTCTTTTGGATGAAGAAAGGTTATGTCCTTGTGTAGTGCAGTTTTCTTCCTTCCCTGGATGGCAAAAGTGTTGGCCTTTGAATAGCAAAAATGTTCAAATCTGCCCCAAGACTACCAGTTGTTGTAACTAGTCAAATTTAAACATTAAGCTTACTTGTGTTTACTGCTGAGTGCTTGTGGCTATTTTTTAGTTAAATATATTGGGATTTTGGTAAAACTCCATTGTCTGGTTGAGGGCTAGAATCAAATAACAATCTTTAAAACCAGGATATTTTATTGATTTGAAAATTGGAATCTGAGAGACACAAAGACAGGGAGAACAGCTTTTTGTGACTTCAAAATTAGGATCCCTGATACTCCAGTATACAGGAAGATGTAGTTTTCAGGTCTAGAAAGTCGATTTGCTGCTTTTCCATTGAAGCATTTTAGGAAAGCAGGATGGAATCTTCAGCTTTTTTCTGTTTTTATCTATTTTGTGTTTCCAGACTTTCATTTTAATGTCATGCCTATTACTGGATCATTAGTGTTCTTTTATTCTTTAGTCTCAGAAATGTGTCCTGAACGTGCTTTTATCTCTGTTGCTGTTTGTAAACCACATACTACTTCACAACTGTGGCACAGCTAATGCTCTTTTCCCTTGCTTAAGCCTACTGCAGTCTCTCTGGCCCTGCCGTCAATCACCAGCAGGATGCTGAGACAAATTTTTTATAGCAGCTTCTGTCAGTAAAGAGAAAATATTTTGAAAAATACAGTCTAAAAGCTGAATGTCAGCCTGCTGTGTGGCCTGGTTAAACAGGAGAATTGACTCTGCCAAGTTTTTGTTGTTTAGCTTTTTTTCTTAATTTAAGAAAAAAAAAGGTGGTTTGGGGTCTAACCCAAATAATAAACAATTAAGACTTTCTTGGCAAGGACTCATAATTGACTAGCTTACTAAAATTCTTAAGCATCTCCGTGACCGTTCCTGTCTGCACCTTTCTGGTCCCTGTAATGTGGAAGTTTTCAGCCTGTTTTGCATGTCACACGGAGGGGTAGCAAAGAACACATGAACTCCAATAGCTCTGTCGGACCCCCAGTAGTCCCCTGTCTTGTTTTGTGGTTTTTTCTTTTTCAGCAAAAGCTAAATGACTGTAAAAGTGGTTTTGAAGTTCAAAATCCTACAACAATCAATGCTCTGTCTTTGCAGGAAGTATTCCAAAAGATATTTTGGATATCCTGAACAATTGTACTTAGTCTTATGATTAGGGCAAAACAGGCTCAAAAGGTTTAGATAGGCAAGAAGCCACATACTATTTTAAAACTACTTTGAAAAAGGATGGTGGAAGCACATGGCATAATACATAGTGTAAATTTTGTATTAGAAAGCCACAAACCCCTTGTTGAGAAGTTGCATTGCTCTCTTGAGTCAGAGAATATTGCTGTCCTACAGATACGTTGTTCAAGCTGCGTTGAGAAGTGCAACCTACTTGTTAGTTGATAAATAGAGATTAGAATCATCTACTAGGCTATTTTATCATGCTTGTTAGCATTATTTACCTTCCTAAATTGATTTGGTATAATCCTCACTATGGCTTTACCTCATTTCTAGAAGACATATAGATAATGTGGTACTTATACAAAGTCTTGCATGTCACTGAAAACCTGCTGTATTTCCTTAGTTGAATTGTGCAGCAGGATTATATTAACATAATTTTGGAATATGTGAGCTCCCATAGGGTATGGTGTGTGGTTGATATGACATGACTTGCCTTCAACTGTTAACAAGATATCCTTCATATAAAATATACCAGGCTGAAAGGCATAACTGAGTGAGTTTAGTAAGAAACACTGTTGGCAAAATTCTTCACTTTCATCTTTATCTGATTAATTCAAGGCTGAATGTTACAGAGAAAGTATTTTTAACCTAGCATAGTAGTTGGTATGTTTATTTAAAAAAACCAAAACAAGCAAAAAACAAAACACCCCCCCCAAAAAAAACCTTTTATATCACTTAGTACGAAATAATTTTTAATAAATTGTTACACTTGTTGCAAATGTATGTGCATATTTACTCTAGTTGAAACCCATACTGCTTAAAATATCTTCTCGCTCCTAAAAACTGCTTTAATAATACATTAATTAACACTTCTGTAGTACTTGGCATATTTAACACACAAGACAATTTACAGTTCCTAATATTTTAAACTGTATTAAAAAGACTAGCATTAGCAAACAGGAAATACACCGTATGTGAATATAGCATTAAATGCTAAACTTATATTTACATGTAGCTTGGTCTTTATTAAAAATAGATATACTTCAACATCTTGATAATACTGCTAATGTTTGAATTACTATTAACATTTTTTCAAATTCTTGGTGGTGGTTTATTCTTTTTTAGTACCGTGCAGGGACATAAGACCAATAATTAACTTTTGGTCTTATATAAAGAATTAATTTCAGATTTTATGGCAAAATGTTGTATTTTAGTTTTTGTCTATTTTCTCCTTGCACAGGGCTTTTTGTATTGACTGAAAAATATTCAGCCAAATTAATACCTGAAAACTCATACTTGCATCAAAAGCCTTTGACTGACCGTGTACTTGAACAGATTTCAGATACAGACAGATTTTTACTGTCTCTTGAATTTATGCTGCAGGGAAAACTTACTGCATGAGGATACTAAATGGCTTGAGAGTTTGGTAATGGGATGTGGAGACCTTCACCTTAGGTCACTAGTTTGAATGTAGCCCAGGTGGGTGGAAACTAAAACCCATTATTGTCTGATGGCTCCTGGATGGCCTGTGTGAAATGAGTTGGTGGTCCCAGTCAACTTCCTAGTAGAAGGATGTCAATACTGCAGAATCAGCATCACAGTACTGCAGATTGGCACCCTTGCTCAAACCCTTTGCAGAAAAATCAATGGCCAGAGTGGGTTTGGGCACTGAATTGCCCTCAGCACCTCAAGTGGTTTGCGTAGGACAGGCAAGAAGCATAATTGTGTAACAGAGTGGAGAAGCCATTGGCACTTGTTAGGCCGGGTCTGGCTTGTTAAATACACTTCCCGAACTGTTTAGCTATGTTTGGCTCCCACTATCATTGCTTACAAGATACTTCAGAGAAATGCTGCATGCTCCTTATAAATGGAAGATCTGGGGGAATACAAACAAACAGCACCCCCCACCCTCCCAAGCACTTTTTACATTAGTTAACATAAAGTGTGGAGAGGCTATAATAATCGTGGTTGAATTTTCCTGGTTGACTCTCAAACTAGCTGGTTGAATCCCTCAACTTTTCTGCCTGTAATTTTGCCACCAGTCTCCAGTTGGTTTAGTGATCCTGGTGCTAGAGGAGGAAAGTAATAAGTATTATTGTCAGAGGCAGTGAAAGACTCTTAATTGTAATCACTGTATAAAATTAATGCTCAAAATCTAATTGTTGTGGGGAATGGCAAAGCATATACTGTTTTCCAACCCACAGAGAATTGCTCTCTTCTTACAGCTTTTATGCATAGTGGCTTGTGTGTCTCTCGAACATGGTCCTGATTAGCTAATGAAGCTTACCAGGCCGGATAAATGCAGCCCCATCAGGCACTCTCTGCTTTTTTTTGCTCAGGAAATTGCAGGAGATCCCTTTGTCCTTAGACTCTTCTGGAGAGCCAGCCTGTGGGATTACTGATCCCTATTACTACTGCACCCCCTCTCCCCCCCCAAAAAAAAAACCCACCCTAATTCTTATTTTTTCTACATGGGCCAAGGGGCCACACCACTAATGAGAAAGACCACGTTCCCATCAGGTTATGGGTACCTCCAGTCACACACACATCCTCTTGACCCGACATCATCAGTCAGAGATGATATTTCATCCTAGAAAAGTCATGGGAGCAGAGTGGCTGGGGTATTTCACGTTATACTGAAGCCCACTTTACTTCCTGCAATTTTTATTGTCTCATGATTTTGGTAAGATGATGCTGGTGTTTCAGCTTCATTCATGTGCCTCAAACTTGGGCTGGGTATGAGTGCACGTTGGTCCTTGGGTAGAATTACTTTAGAACAGAGACAGAAGCATGTGTCGTGTTTTTCAAATTTCAAGTAAATATTTATTTCTTCTTAAAGTACGGTAGCCCTTTCTCAGGTAAGTTGAACAGTGAATTAACTAATATTAAGATGCTGGGCAACTTTCCACTGGATGTGTTAAATTTTGTATTTCTAAATACAGTGACTATAAAGGGTTTAGAGTCTGTTTTCCAAGAGCCTATATAACAGCATATTCTGTGTGCATCCTCCCTAACAAACAAATTGGGTGCATAACATTAGGCACTTCTTCAAATAATCAGTGGGAATTTACAGATACTCACTTATTTGACTTTTCTCTATTTGTTAAGATAGTAATGCATGCTTCTTTCAGTGGACATTGTTTATAAAATTGCTGGAGAATTTTTTCCCCTTGAGAACAGTTAACAAAATAGTAAGTTCTAAATAGAGTACATGTTACTGTTTTAAAAGAACATTTACCTGTAATAGGTAAATAAAAATATTTATTATACCTGCATCTATTTTGAGATCAATAAATATCAAAGTTTTAATAAAAGCACCCACAAAGCATGTGCATTGTGCAATATAAGATGCTAACTAATTTGAATGTTCTGTTAAAACATGATGTAAACAAAATTGCAGGAGGGTTGAACTGAATATTATCTTTTCAATACTAATGGGGAAAAAATTGGATTCATTTGTTTTATATAGTGATCTTTATTAGCTGGATTTCTAAATAATGGCATATTTAACCAGATCTAGCTTGATATCATAGGGGGTTTTGTTAGGGTATTTTAATGAAATAAAAACAGTTACATCTGACAAAAGGAACTCTGACAGTTTTTAATATTATCTATAAGTTCTAAATTAAATGTTTGTGCATGTTTACCGCTGTGGCTTTGTTTTTTGGCATGAATAGTTCCAATTTGTAGTTAACAGAAATCTTTCTATCAATTTGCTTTTTCCTACCGTGTCTTTTCAAAACACTTAAACCTAGTGCTGTAACTATGGATGATGATCTAGGGACTGCAGGAGTTAGGCAAGTCACGGCAGAGGTTTGCAACTTCTTTTAATTTGCTAATCCATGCATGGAACAACATTTCCAGCATTACCCAGAGATTAAGCCCCAGGGCCAAGGGCAGGGCCTCAATTTTAGTTTGCTAGTGATAGGCATACTGTGGTTAGAACTAGGTCTCTGCTGTGGACAATACCAAGCCTTTTCAATTTAAATTTCAATAACGGTAGCAAAATATTAAACATGGAGAACATTAATTAAAAAAAAAAAAAATCACAAAACCCCTGTCTTTGCATCCAGTCATTTCCTTGGATAAAGTATATGCTGCAATATTGGAGACAAAAAAATTTTTACTTTTTTCAAAAAAGGCAAGAAATATTAATTAATACAGTATGTTAATTTTATGCAAAATATTTATTTCTGAGGGTGTGATTATTAATGAGCAAAGAACAAAAAAGTTAATTATTTTTGTGTAGATGATTACATTAATGTTTAGCAATGTAATAAGTACTGCACTTCAATACAATTTTTTTAATAGATTTTTGTTTACTCTGATGATTAACTGGTAATTCGTTCACATTAAGTTAGCTGTTTTCATGTAGGTCACAGGAATCATAATCAGTTTATTTGTTGATAGTAACTTTGAGAGTGGAAAGATTTTTGGAGCTGTAGATTCAAAATGTAACAATTTATGTAATAAATAGACAGTAGTTTATTATAATACATCATAAAACCTCGGAAAATTGGAGAAAACGCACCTGGTAGCATTCAGATTTTTTTTAAATTACATTCCATTTAACATTTTTTTTCTAAAGGAGTATATATATACACACACACAGATTTTTCTGAATTCAAAACTTTCAGAAGGAACTCTTCACTCACATTAATTTCTATGAGCTGGAAGCAGTACGTAGCTCAGGCTAAATACAAATAGAAGAGCCATCTGTAATCACTGCCTTTAGTATTTATTGGAATAATGTACATTATGTGGTCATCTGTTACTGCTGTATGTGTTATGAATGTAATTGTGCAGTTAATTTCACTCCTGTGAAATTCCCTCCAATGACAATTTCTAAGAAGGTAGGAGAAAAATTGCAATACACTTAATCAAAAGGAAACTGTAGTAGTATCTACATCTAAATAAATAACTCGGAGTGGTCAGTCTTGTATGAACTCCAGAAACTTAGCTAATAGGAAAGGCAAATCGAAGATCAGATTAATGAGTCTGAGAGGTCTTGAATACTCACTATTCTGTAGAAATGCTGCATCCCAGGACAGAAGAGTCAAAGGAGGAACACATTGTCGGCCTTACTGAAGTGATGCCTTTCTTAAAGAGGAAGGTCCTAGTCCTGCATGTTATGTATACCTGTGACTCCCATTAGCTTTGCTGTGATTACTGTACATAGAAAGCTTGCAGAATCTACCAGGATGTAGGCATTGTATTAGAGTAACAAAGGCATAACTCTTGTAGCTGGATAGAGGTAGATATGTGATACCTTTGCTATAACTGTGTCCTTTGTGGAGTCTTCCCTTTCATATACGCTCTTTTGTTACACTCATTCACATTCCAAGAAATTTATGGTATTAAGCTCATGTGTATGTTTAATTTGTTTCCTGTCCTTTGAGTTTGAGAACAATGATTTCAGATTTCCTTGTGGACATCTTTAACTACTTTGGGATTGTTGTCCTTATTAGGTGCTGAACTAGTAGAGGCTCATGGCAAATGGTACCATGGCTCCAAACTACGTACTATCACTGCTTAGGCATTAGTACATTGAGGAATGGCAGTTCAGAAAGGGTGTCCTGGAAGCTGTAAATCTCAATCCTTTGTCTGGTCAGATTCTTTCTTAAAGAATGTAGTTCCCTATGATGTTATAAGATAAATCGTATAAAAATCACTGTGCAGTTATGATTTTCATTAAGCATAGTGCAAAAGGATGTTTTTCATGTTTTTCAATAATCAGTCTCATTGCAGATATAACCCAATCTTTAACAGGCCTCTGTTTTTGTGGCAAGTGTTATCTTAGGTCATAGAAAACATACAGTAATGAGATACTGCGTTTATTTCTCAGTCCTTGGCATCAATATATATGTTATTGCATGCTGCAGTTATCATCTCTATATCTATTTTTAAGGAGCCTAGAGTAAATAAAAGTTCAAAAAAACCCTCAGTGTTTACAGACATTAGCTTTTCCCTATGACTGTCTCAGTATTTTGGGAATAGAATAGCATTAAACAGTGAAGCAATTCTAGAGTATTCAAAGGAAGATTTATTTAAATAGCTTCTCCTCATGTTAACTGAAGAGTTCCACGCTGGTTTGTTGCATTAGTTGGGTGTTAAAACCCCTCTGACCACTTCATAATGATTATGAAGTCATACCTATAATAAATAAGTTTTAGGTCAGACTCAGTTGTGACCATAATAAAACTTGTTTCCTTGCCTTTTAATGTTTGAAAGGTAATAGTGCAGTATGTGTGTGGTCTGAGTGTTTTGCAGACGTGATCTGCATTTAATCTGGGAAAATTAATTCCCTAGCCTGCTGGCAGGCAGCATGTACTTGTTAATTATTCAGGTGGATGACAAATGCAGAGCAGAGGTTCTCGCAAAGACAAAGTTTGTATGATGCATGTTTAGTAACTGATAGGCTTGACATTCTGTGGTGTCTTATTCAGTGCTAATCCTAATAAGCTGCCTGATGAGATGAACGCCTATCCTCCTGTCCTTTAGAGAGAGAAAACAGAGATTTGAAAGAACTTCATTATAGCAATAAATCCCATACTTTCCGTTATTCCTGGTGAAAAGAGATCTTGTCCAGATGAATAATACACGCACACAGAAAAGAGTCAGAATAGTAGTATAATACAGAGTATTGAAATGAATAGAAAACTGTATTGTAAATGCCTCCACTGTAAAAGTAGCTGCAGTTCAACTTTATCAGTAGGCCAAGTTTATGCAGTTTAATGCCTTTCAAATTCTCTGGCTTTGATCTACACGTGATATATTCCTATGGATGTATGATTTCACCAAGACTTGCAAAGTGCTAGGGAAGTAACTTGAAAACATTGTATTTACTGTCATTGTCATCTTCCTTCTCTCCACTTTTTTTTTGGTAGTGAAGTGCTATGCTGTGACTATTCTCTGTCAATCAATTGCCCTGGACAATGGTGAGGGCCAAAGTTACCCATCGACACTGGAAGCATTAATAACTAAGAGGCTACTAGTGCAAGTGGGTCCTAGATTTTGCAAAATGCTTTTATTCTCAGTTGATTCCTCATGGATCTTTCACTTTCTTCATATTTTTATTACAGTAGGAAGAATAATAAGAGATTTAACTCCCCCACTGCAGCACAGAGCACCCAGCACCAATGCCGAGTGACATTTCTGAAGTTATTCTAGGGCATGATGACCAAAGTTGCATCTTTTGTTGTACACTGCTCTCTTCCGTATGACAGGCTTTTCTTGTGGCTAATGGAAATAACAGAAGATGGGCTTTTGAACTGGATTTTTTTTTATAAACTATAGGTACAAGAAATTCAGTTTCAAACACTGACTTTTATACAAAAAGCAAACTTTCTACTATATCACTTGTTCGGTTTTTTTCAAAATTTGGGGTAGATGTGGTAGATGGAGGATTCATGTATCTTACACTTTTGTGAAACTTACTTCTGTCTGTCTTTTCAACTGCATTTAAACATACCCTCTAGCTCAAATGAATGTGGGGCTGGGGGAGAAGAGTCACTAGATTTATGCTGAGGTGGCAGTGCTTCAGCTTCTCTCACAATCCTTCCCCTTCTCCCCCTGTGTGTGGTGGGGGGAGAGGGGGGACAGCATAATAGCTACTGTAGGTCCAGGTTCTGGTGTGTTGACAGAGGCCTCTGATTAATCAAATGGAGTTGTTCCTGCTTTCCAGACTTTCCTGAAGTATGGCGGATACCTAATAGTAATCAGAGAGCAACATTTACATATTTTGAGGGGAATACTTTGTGTCTCATGAAGGTTAAAGAATTACAGTAACATAACGCACTTGTTTATCTTTACAAAACACGTGGTGTGTTGAATCCTAGCTCTGAGCAATCCTCCTGTCTTGAGGTGAAGGAAAATGTTAACTTAATTTACAAGCTAGCAGAGTCCTGGGCCTCTCCAGATTAGGGGCTTTTAATCAAATGAAATTGTAGCTAATAATTGAAACTAGTTTTCTGATGCTAACTGTGAAATTCAGCTGAAATCACCAGACTCATTTCCACAAGGTTTTAAGAGCTGGTTGAAATTAGAGTGTAGCAGGAAAGGGCTTTCGTTTGTTCCACCAACTTATGTCTGCTCTTTTTTCTCTTGCGCAAATTGTTGGGCATGACTATTTCGGTTCTGAGACCACCAAACTCATTTCTGCTAAGATTTAAGGTTTGGCTGAAATCAGAACACAGAGGGATAAGGCTTTTGTTTGTTCTGCTAATTTATGTATCC
>NW_009622694.1:74451-98640 GCF_000690535.1 Cariama cristata
TTTCCCTTTTTCTTGTGCAAATTGTTGGGCATGGTGATTTCATTGCTGAGACTTAATTTTACCTAGCAGAAAAATGCATTATGTACTGTGTAAGTAATTGGTGTCTACAGAGTAATTTCATAAGGTACTTGATGCATAATAGCATGTACTGAGCTATTCATAACAGAAAAAAGTTATTTTAGACAGCTTAGCCCCTATGGTTAAGCTCATATTCCAAAGGATAGCCCTTTTTGTGTCATTATCTCTTTCCTTTATATTTGCAAATGAAAACAACATTGCATGTATTTAAATTAGAAATAAATAGAAGAAATTGTAAGGAAAATAATAAATTATAGTGTGCATTTTAGTGAGTATGTGCAGAAACTGTGATTTGTTCTTTGAACAAAAAACCAAAACACTGGTCACAATTCATTATTACAAAGAATCCCTACTATACTCAAGCAAACCTTGAAAGTATTGTACGTTAGCAAAACCTCATTAAACTGTCATATACACACTTCGATAAACTTTACAAAATATAATATTTTAAGAATGCCCCATTAAACTGTCATGTACTTTTTCTGCATTTCCTTTGCTATTATTGCTTGATTACCAAGATATTTGTATGCTAATTGAAGCTTTTTTTCCTTCTAATCAGCATTCTTCCCTCAGTCATTTAGGGCAGAATCTGAGATGTGCAAGAGAAGCAAAGATTTATCTTGGTTTCTCTGAGGAAACTGTTCTTATCTGTGAGCTTCCAGAAGAGAATTTGCACTGCCTCTAAACAACATATGCCTGAGACCTGCTATTTCCAGAGACGCATGAATTTTACCCATAGGAAGTATTTTTCCCTGCAATAGATGCACAAATCTGTGACTGCATTCTATTTGCAGCTTGGTACCAGGATCAGATGCAGTGGCAGTGGAATGCCCTGTGCCCTATCGTTCCCTCCCTTTTTACATTTACACCCACAGCTTCTTATCAAATGAAATTTTTGGTGGTGTTTTTATGAGGGGTATTCTAACCTCTTAAACTGTTCTTCAGACCAGCACCTTGGGACAGTGTTTTATCCAGTTCCTGGTTGTAGCCTAAAATTGTATTTGACTTTAGGAGGTTAATTCTGTGCATCTTCTTCCCTTTGCAATGGCATGATTGTGTTGCTGGTGCTCTAAAGTTTTTGGTGGGAAAAATGAGTGTGAAAAAAAGACAAGAGGGGTAAAAGAAAAGAGAGTTTCTTCCTGTTCTTCTGATGTTTCAGCTGGAAGCTCAGCTACCTCTGTACACGGAGTATAGTTTTTTTTGCAGGCCATTCTGGGTAGGAGCATATGGGATCACTTTTCCCTGACAGGAGAGGAATGAAACAGAACTGACTTGGAGCTGGTGTTGCTGCTTTGATTCTCTGTTCCTTGACCTGGAACAAAAATGACTTGAAGAAAGCAGCATTGCTCTATCCACAAATGAAAAGAAAGTAGAGCCCCATGTAAAGGAACACCCTGCCTATTGCTCCACCAGCCCTATCTTTGATTGCAGAACTGAGCCACTCCTCTACCTCTTCTGCTTTTCAAGGTGTGGCTCTTGCTAAAGCTAGAGAAGGAAACTGGTGCCTACAGATAGAGTTAGTTTTAGAAGTGAGGCAAGACTTGGGGGACAGCTACCCGGAAGGGGCATACGTTAATAGATTTACAATGTGAACGTACTTTTCCCTCTCACTTTCCTGAAATGCAGCTGTGGTGATAATCTTCAGTGCCTTGTTCCTCTGCTCTCAGCAGAGTGAAAGATCAGAACTGAGAAGAATGGACCATAAATGTGGCTTGGACTTGTGGAGCACACAGCCGTACGCCCACATCATTGCCAAGGGATTCCTCCTTCCTTTGTGCAGGAATACTAGAGGACTAAACTAGAGCTGGAGTCCAGCCGAGTTAGCAGGAAAAAAAGAAAGAAAAAGAGAAAAACACCAACCCTAAAACCAAAACCGAAACAAACCTAACCACATACTTTTGCCTAAGTATGCATATGGTGTAAAACCATGCTTAAGATATCAATGCCTGCATAAACAAGAACATCTCTATGTCAACAGGTTAACATCTCTTCCCAGACTGCTTGAAAGGGAACAATAGAAATAATATAGTCTTTTTGTTGCACACAGTAATAGAGGAAATACCTAACTGTTGTCACAAACTGCTGCTGTTGGTTATCATGACTTAACGACTCAGTTTTCTTTGCCAGTTACCACTGCAGAATCCTAATGCCCAGGTCATCACTCCCAGCTGTTGTGGCAGCTTAAGGAGTGGTTGGAAAGGAATCCTGGAGAGAAATCAGCACATGATAAAGAGCTTCTTAGATAGCCATTTTCTAATTTTATTTGTGCCAAACCTTCACTCAAAGTTTATAAAGCCAGAAATTCCTCATCATGTAACTCCAGCCTCTGTCACTACTGAAGTTAAACAAGTCTGTTCTACCAGGGAATCAGCGGTGTTTTTTTGTGTTGTTTTGTTGTTGTTTGGTTTTTTTGTTTGTTTTTTTGTGTTTTTCTTTACTGAGACACACTTTTACTCAACAGAATTGTCTTTTCACTCTGCTGGTCGTTACCACCTTCTTGGTTTAGGTAACAGCAATGCAGCCACCTTGCTCCTCTTATGAGGGCCCTGAAAACAATAAGGTAACAAGAAAACCCAAAGACTGATTATCATTCTAACAGACTCCGCTTGTTTTTCAAAAACTTCTCACCAACAATGGCTCCTGTCAGGCTACACACTTCAGGAGCTTTCTCATGGGGAAAAGTGGAAGGAATCAAGATTTAAATCCATTTCAAGCAAGGAAAGCAAGCTCTGAAATCAGATACTTAGTTGGATAAATTCTAAACTGTGGCAGTCAGATATTGAAAGTATTGGAACAGTAAATTCAAATCTGATAGAAAGGAATAAAAATCATGTGGTGCATTGAAATATTTTATGAAGTAAAGGAAAGCAAGTCTTTGCATGTGTTGGGCAGAATAAGTGAGGTAAACACTCCAATTGCATCAAATGTCTTCAGGTATGTCAGCCGTTCTTCCTGGGATGGAAGAGGGGAAGGATTTCAATACAGAAGCATGTAGAGTATCAGTAACTTTGAGTCACTGAGACTGCCAGACTTTATCTAGAACTGCTACTTTATTAACATGGAAAGGAATTTCAAGAGTAACTCCTGATTTCAGCTGCCCGGTATGGCCATGTATGAAATTAAGATTACTACAGCTCAACCTGTTCCTGCTGTGAAGGAATTGGAGGAGAGCAGAGCGAGACTCTGCTTGTGGCTTCGGAATAACCTTGTAAAAAAGACTTGTCTTCAGAAGAATATCATTTACCATCTTCAGATAATTTTTAGATTTTGTAGGCAGATGGGACCTTTTTTAATCTGCCGACTTTGATCACAAGTATTCTTTAATACTCCTATGGTGTGTCTCAGGATTATGATAGCAATAGTGGCTTTAAGGAACAAGGCAATGCACTTATCTCTTTCTAGCTAATCTTTCTGATCAGGGTTCTATACAAATGGAAAGTCTAAACAAATACAGAACAATAGAGTTCCTTGAATTCACAAGGACAGAGCCATATGCTGCTAAAATAACCTAGTAATAGTAGAGGAGCTACATATGATATGACCTGGAAGAAGGTCTTGTCAAAGATGACTGTTAGCATTGTTTGGGAAGACCATGAGGATAAACAAATAGTGTCAGAGAAACAAACAAGAAAACCCACAGTTCTTTTTCGGAGGCCTGTTTTGAGGAAATCTTATTCCATACATCCATTTATGAACAAGGTGTCATGCAATAGCTATTCAGTAATTTTAGCTTGTCTTTCCATACAGTGCCTGGTCTCGTTTATGATCTAGGTACAACTGCATGTTGTGTGATTCTGCTCCACAAGTAATAAATGAAGTAAATCAGGGATGTTCTTTCATTGTGTCTCAGGTCTTTTTCATTCTGAGGATTTCTTCCTCTCCTCAGATTAATGTCTAGATGGCGGACGGAAGAGTTATGGCTGTGATTCACTATTATCTTTGAGATCTGGTCTTATCGCTAGGAGACCTATGTTGCCTATGACAGGCAAATGTGTGAGAATTCTTTCACGGTAACTGGCAAGAGTAGGAGTGGTCCCACTCAGGAGGTTCTCCTGTATCAATCAAAGTGAGCTTCCTATATCACTACACCCAGGGTGGGTTGGGGGTGGTGGGGAACCAACCAAAAAAACCCAACAAACCCACAAGCTTCTCAGGGCTTAAGTTTGCTTCATATAATGGCTGCAGTGCTTACAAGTATCTCATTTCTTTGAAATAAATTTGAGCAGGGGAAAAAGGAGCACAAGATCTTTCTCCCCAAAATCCTCCTTACTGATATATAATCTTTCAGTATTTACCAGGCCATAATTGTCATGTTATAGACTTCTGGCCATAAAATGACCTTTGATTTTTAAGTCTTTTGTCATATTCACGTGCATACTCCCAATTTGTTCAGTTCTGATTGCTGCTTCTGCCAAAAGGAAGCCTCTATGTCACTAGCATTAAAACTTGCTATCTCTTTCCTTACTTGTATTATCTTTTTTTATTCACAGCCTATGTGCAGATAAAGTCAGTCAATTTCTAATGTGGCTGCATGGATTCTCTACTGCAGCCGAGGATACCATTTGCCACCTTTGCTGCAAGGGCATATTGCTGGCTCATGTTCAATTTGGTGTCCGCCAGGACCCCCAGGTCCTTTTCTGTGAAGTTGGGTGACTCCCAGTGTAACATTGGTGCAGAACTTTGCACTTCTCCTTTTTGAACTTAATAAGGTTCCTGTCAGCCCATTTCTCCAGCCTGTCAAGGTCCCTCTGAATGGCAGCATGACCCTCTGGGATATCAGCCACTCCTCCCATTTGTGGGGAGTGTCATCAGCACACTTGTTGAGGGTACTCTATCCCATCGTCTAGATCATTAATGAAGATGTTAAACATCTTATGTTTCTTGTCTCTTGTATTGGCCACATATCCTTTCCCTTTGAGTACGTTTGTAATCCAAATTTTCAATTGAATCAAGTTCAAATGTTTCATCTCTGTCTTTAAGGATCATCTCAGTTCTTTGTCCCTGTACCTATCTGCTCTCATTGCAGTGCTGCCTTCCCTCCTGCTGTTAGCGCAAGCTCAGAACACTTCCTTGTCTCCTCACACAAACACCTCTTGCATGAGGAATTCAGTTCAACGAGTAAGTGCCAAAAAGAGCTGGCACACAGCTGGGATGCAGTGATTTACTGACATCTTGGAAAATTGTTGCTGTCGTGGGTAATAGACTGCTGGTGTTTATAACAGTCAAACATGCCTGATAGGGTTTCCATAATAACTGGAAAGAGCGTGATTAACCTTACCAGAGAAATTATGCTGTAGTGAACAAAATCTCCTGTCTCTGAGCTGGCTCACGCTAGAGGCAACCACCACAGACAGTGTTGTTCTTGAAGCAATCTGAAAAACTCGCCTCTTGAAACTTATCCTCAGGGTTCTTTTTTTGGTACTGACTGAGGTTAAGTATATTTATCCATAAAACATTGCAGCTATTTTGTCTTTCCAAGAACTGCATGAGTTAACATGTGTAAGTATCTGATGTCAGTCCTTTGGCTGTATTTCTCTTCTGTTCCTTGCCCTTTGGACCTGTGGTCAGCTATACTCAGGACGCAGGCATTCATGCTTCAGTACCATTATCCCAGAGTTGTGTGCATGTGATGATAGGAATGATAATGAGTGCAGCTTGTACTTCAGCAACAATACTGATATAATCAAGTTCTATGCTTTGGGGCAGGAGAAAGTGTCAGACTGCTTCTGTTGAGGTAACATTAATACCATTTAGTTGAGCTTAAGTACCCGGGCTTTCTGTGGGATGGAGTTTTGTAGTTGGGTGGTTTTTTAGGTCCGTGGGGGTGGGGAGTTCAAACCACCTGCAGCATTAGTTCTTTTGGGGATAATTGCCAAAGTAGAGTGAAGGCAGGCATGAAAATAAACCTATCAGTGCTGCTAAATTCTGATGGCTTCCATTGTAATGAATTTATCAGGGAACTGAGCTTTCCCTTGACTTGTATCTTTTTGATTTGGGATTCTGCTTTCTAAAGGATGCCACTTCACACACACTGTTTATTTCTGCATGTCAAAGAAATTATGATTAAAATTCTGAATGCTCACAAATACGAGAATTTTCACCACACAAACTTAAACATTTAACTCTACTGGGGAGGAGTTGAGTGTACAGGATGTTATTTGTTGGTGAGTATTTTATACAGAAGCTCTCTGCCTTCAGAAAAAAATTGAAAGGCAGCCAGGGACAAAATGTGACTGGGCAAAGGGAAGTGTTGTTTTTTTTCCCACAGCAATACCATAAAAACAGGGAGAAAGTGGGGATGAGATAGGTTAGGGATTTTTGTAAATGGAAGGGTGTTCATGGCTTTTCTGTAATAGTCTCACAGTAGCATGAGTTGGGCAGCTGTAGGTGGTACGGCAAAGCAGCAGGCCATACAGAAGGATGCAGGACTCGCCAGAACACTGGCAGTGGCATGTTTGTGTAGTGGCAGTATGAGTTTAGCACACAAAGCAACAATGGTGTTATAAAAGCAGGCTATGAGAGAATTTTTTTTTTAATGATAAACTAAGGATATCTTCAAGTTTCACAAAACTGAAAATGAGACACATGTAGATGAGGGCACATAGAAGTTGCTGAAGGCAGCAAGGAGTGGAAATGCTAAAGAAGGAACTGGTAGCCAAGTAATGTGATGTTGAAAACCTGAGAGAGAAAACTGTATTTGAACAGTGCACTGTGTTGAATATGAGATCCAGTCTGAATTGTTTTAAGGTTGTGAAACGCTTCAAGGTTAAGCAACATTTCCTGGAAATAACCTTTCCTTATTTTAAATAGTGTTTGTTTACAACAAGACAAGTTTTTATCAGCTGTTGTAACACCAATTAGAACAGTGACTTTTAGACCAAAACTAGATAGTTCCAACAGAGAATATCTGGAATAGATACTAAAAAGCAGTAGTTCTTTGCTCATCAGCAAAAGGAAATCTCAGTAGAGAAATACCTCTTTGTCCCATTGATGTACATTTAGATTATGCTGTGTTATAAAGTGCTCAAATTCAAAGTTTTAAGACTGAACTTTGACCAGAAGGAGGAGTCTTTTGGGAACCTGCAGCAATGCCTTCCCCCTCTGAGATGATCAGAGTGGTGGCCGTGATTCAGACCTGCAGGTCCCACCCTGCCCACTAGAGACCTTCATGTTCTTGAGCCAACCAGTTGCCTGGAAGGCTATCAGATCTTAAACATTGCCGTACTTAGATTCTTTGCCTATCTTTTGGTCCTCTTACAGTAACTCCTGTGCCATCCTGCAGGCAATTCCTCTGAAGAATGTATTTAACTTCGTGTCTGTTCTTTGAAAAGCAACTTCATTTTGGTTCTGGAATGCTGTCAAAGCCAAGTGCTTCCAGGTGGCATCCCAACAGCTTAACTCTGAGTGCAGCGAGTGGTCTGAGTGCTGTCATGAGACTTGAGAGTTTCTCATCTGCCCAGCCATGCTTTAGCTTGTATACTTCCAATTTTACCACAATGGAATATTTTCCAGCTGGTGTTCAAAAATATTTGCTTCACCTTTTATAGACAGCATTTGCTCTGTCAAGCAAATGTGTTTGATTTTTCTCTTGTCACTTAAGTTGGGATATATGTTCAGCAAATGGATAGAGAAGAGAATGCACCATATTGTAAAAATATTTTTTTCATCTACTTTTTCTTGTTGCTATCTTTTTAACAGAGATCTCTGGCAGCAAAAAAAATGCTTTATGTGATGTAAGGAAGTAATGCGTTACGTTGTTTCTTTGTGGTGTTTGTTTGGTCGGTTGGTTTTGTTGTTTTTAAAAACATCTTTTATTTCATATTAGCTATCTCTGTTTCTGGGCAGGATGCTTTGACTTGGGTGTTAGCTTGACTGCTTTTGGTCTGAACATGCTCACAAATTTTTCAGTAAACCAGAAGCTTGGAAACAAACTTGAAATCAGTAAGTGTTCTACTTGTTAAACTTGCAAGTCATTGTGTGTATGAAGAATATAGAATATTAATAACGGATTATATTGTGTGAAATCTGTCCTTTTAATTGCAAGTGGATTTATAGTCACAGTATCTATATTCAACTACGCAAAACAGTGGGGATATTTGTATATTTTTTTAGTCAAAGTTCTTTTCCCTCAGGAATAAACAAACAAGCAAATAACAGAAACCACCTCTGTAAACATTTCAGGCAGATCTCGCAGGATGCAGTACTCCTGCTACTGTTCTGTTCCTAGTACTGAAAATTGAATGGGTATACTGATTTGAGATTATTTTTGCAGGTCATAGTTAAGACATTTTGCCAAGATGCTGTAGTTAAATTTCACTTATCACGGCCTGTATTGTATAACTGTTTGTAAGTGCTGTCCAATATATGTAATGAGGTAACTTCCATCGCTAAATTCAGAACACTAAACAATAATAGGTTTCAGATTTCTATCAAGGAAAACAGGGTGAGCTCGCAAAAGAATCTTTCTATGTAATATATAAAGTTTGAATGAGTTGCCAAATCATAGATCTGACTATAAACTCTTTTTATTTTGAAAAAAATTCTCTTGAATAAATGGAAGACTTTTGTAAAGCTAAATGATTGTCTCGTGTAAGCCATAAAAATAAGAAGCGACCATATTGTCTCCCAGCTGTGTTACATTGGTGCTAATTTCAAGCCCAAGTCATCAAGGAGTTCAAAAGAGTGACATATTTAATTTCAACCGGAATTGAAGAACAATTATGAATGCGATCTTTTCGTTCTTTTCCAAAACTGTACTATGATACAACAAACCAGGGCTGTTGTTTTTACAGTTGATAGTAACTAGGTACATTACCAGACTTGACGAGACCTAATTTTCATTGCCTTTCAGTTATTAGACAAGTTGTAAGTTGCTAGCATTGACAAAATGCCAATAATGTAGTCATATTTCAAGCATCCTTTGTTTAGAGGAATGTCAATCAGAACCCACTCTGGAAATTACAAAGTGGATGAGAGAGGTTGCTTTTGGATATAATTTGATAAAAGTATAACATAGTAATAAGTATTGATTACATAATCTAATTTTTATTCATTAAAGCCTTTTAAAACTATTTTATTAAAGGATCAGACTGTTCCTTTGTGTAGAAATACTGGATTGGGGGTAAGAACCTTCCTAAAGCATCCTTCAGAGACTTTTTGCAGTTTGTTTGCACCAGGAACCATTTAAATCATTCCACGCCCTTATCCACCCAAGCTTTGCTTCTTGTCGACAGAGATTTGTAGCATTCATTCTGCTTCTTAGATGACTGCTACGTTCTCAAACTCCCTGGCAGCAAACCCGATAGAAGGCCAGGTTTGCGGTGTGTTACTGGCTATACAGTATTACTGGCTCAATCAGCATTTCTTATTTCACCAAGCTATTTAGGTAAAGAGGAAAGATCTGTGTGTACTGAGTGGATCAGTGGGAAATGCCCAAGGATGTCACCATTAACAGAGATAGGCTTAATTGGTTTCTAGAAAATATACTGCTAGCCATTTGTCTTCACAGAAGTTTAGTCACCTTTAACTTCAGGCAAATACAAATATTAGAAGGGAAATATATCTAGAATTTTTCTAGTTTCACAATGATGTGCTTTTTTTTTTCTTGACTGTGTCCTTTGGTTCACAGTTTAGGAAACTTTCTCTTTCAGTGGACTTTGGCCACAAAACCAGTTAAGCCTCTAATTAAGTAAATCTTAACCCATTTTCTAATTGACTTAATGCGTTGACTAGAGAAGAGTAACTGCATGATTATGGTTGAACAGGTAAAAAATATTTAAAATCAGAGGTTTAATTGCATTTTGTTTGATATTTGATACAGTGACCTTTAGAGGTCCAGTCCTGTTAAAAGGCCTCCATTTTGCTTCTTGCTTAGCAAACTCTTCCTGTAGAACAAAATGTTTCATGCTGCCACTCACAGGTGAGGTTTCCGCCACACCAGACTCCAGCATGGTTGTGGAACTGCAAAACTGGCCGTAATTGTTATCTTGTAATGCTACGTCTGCATTCAGTAACTTCTCCCACATCTCATTCACTTATGTTTTGAAATTATGAAAGTTCAAAACAGCATGTCAGTTACTTCAGTTTTTCTGGGGGGTTGATATGTGGTTGGAGTTTTTTTTGCATGTGAGAACTATTTAATCTACATCTTTAGATTTAGATGTTTAATCTATTTTCCTTTTGTTAGTTTTTATTTAAATAACCCACAGTCAGTATGCTTGAGATACTTTGCAGTTACTTGATGTCTTATAACTAACAAACTACACATTATCTGCAAGTCGAGTATTCTTACCTCTGTGAAAGAGTGACATTAATCCTGCATGTTGATGATGGCTTTCCAAAGGACTGCATATCCTTAAAATCCTGCTTAGGCCTCAGATAACTGTAGGTATGTTTTTACTAAAGCACAGGCGCAAACTGTGTACTAGAGCTCTGAACATGATGACTTCAACTTAGACATATACAGGCTTGATCCTATCCTCATTGAAGCTGGAGGCTGAAATTTTTATTAGCTTTTGTAGTTCAGATTCAATCCCTAAATGACTCTTTCCAGACCTACAGAATAATTAGAAGTATTTCTGAGCTCAACTTGCAGGGCGCTGTTGATGTTGGTGCCACGTGCATGACTTCAGTGCAGTTCACTGAGCTCACACTTAAGCTAGGTTTTAAACTGATGTATCAGAGCTACCTGCGTAACAGTGAAGTCAGGGAAACTTAGAGCTGGCTAGAGGAAGGAGGTTAATCAGCATTAATGAGGATCAAGACAAGCTCTTTCTATGTTGTTCTGCTTGCTGCTGTGAGCAAATAAATATTTCTCCCAATTATTTCTTGTAGCTAATCAGACCAACCTGTCAGAAGTAGCTGGATGGAAGGAATGTTTTCAAAGAGGCTTGATTCCTTTCTGATTGAGTCTAGCTTGGCTTTGATGCTGATCATTCTCGCACCAATATGAGACCTAAGTAACTAATCACAATAAAGACCAAAGTAGAGATCCAAGTGTCTGCAGCTATAACTAGAGCTTAGCTCCCAGGTGAATGGCAGGTATGGCTTTTATCCAGGTAGGGAGCATTGAAAGTGTGGTCCCCTTTGTGGGATTCATTAATAGGAGTCGTAAGAGTCAGGCAGAGCATAGTCACTGAATGCCACGCTGTTCTTAAGAGCTTCAAGTGAGATGCATGTTTGATAGGAAGTAAACTACATAGTTTCTCTGAAAAGTTTGAGTTTTTTCAATCCCTTGATTTGTTATCTTTCTCGCTGTGCTTTCCAGTAGCAGGTCATGGGGCATAATTGGCTATTGCTTCCCTTGTGAGCTTCACAGGCAGTTGTGCTGACAGCTCTTGAGTTGCCTCTGGGTCTGTCATATACTAAAGCTGCTGATGGACTTTCTGTGTTGCTTACCAAGCTACTGTGGATTTAACTGTGCCTCCTCCTGAGCTGTGGTGTATGATTGAATTCCCTTATTTAAGTGAAGCACACCAAGATCTTGCGACTTCTGTACTTCTGTCACATCACTGGATACAAGAGCAAAGATATTGCTGTACTTAGGGCCATCGCTTTGCTTTCAGCATTTTGTAACAGTAGGGATTTAACAGAAAGAAATGGTTGGACTTACTAGTGAGCAGGTAAATCAGAAGCTTAACTCTTAATTTTTTTACATTATTAGAAGAGTAAAACACTAGAGGCAAAGATGTCTTAAAAGCAAGACAGTAAAAAGTTGATTACTTGGGAAGAAGGGGAGGGGGAAGGAGAAAAGAAATACGGCTGGTGAATTTCATTATGCAGAAAGAGCATTGAGTTAAATGGAAGGAAAAAGGAGTTAAGTGGTTTGCAAATGCAACTGGTTTTCTGGCACTAGAAAATTCTTAGGATAATTTTGTGATACGCAAGAGTATAGGAGTATGAAAAAACAGAGCTTTGAAATAGCTATTAACATGTTCACTGTCCTGTGATAGTAACATTTTTACTTACCTAAAACCAGTTTCCAACAGTATCAAATCTGCAACAAAGCCATTGAATCGCCAAATGTGGCCTCTGATTATTATTTTTTTTTTTAAGGAGAAGGTACATTTAAAAAATGCTGTGACAAATCAATATAAAAATGTTACCTAAAATTACAAGTACAAATAGTATGTTGTTCTTGACTGGTTTGCTTATATTGAAACTATATTATTTTATGTGAAGTATGTGTAATAGAGCATTAGATTTGAAAACTCTGTGTTGAGTATTATTTCTGACAGCCTTTTTTAGGGTCACTAAAATTCCAATAATTCAGTACAGAATTGAAGTCGATTCCAGAGAAAAATTTAATATAGTCTGCTTGCCTGCCAGCTTCAACATAGTTCCTGAGTATTGAAATGGTTTGACACATTGAAATATAAAGTGCATTTGTCATATCTATTGGTGAAGTATTTTATGTGATCACATCTAACAAAACTCAAGTCAGAGTAAAACTTAATGTTAGTCTTCTATTTTTATCCTCTTCTTCTAAAAAAAAAAATCATTAGGGAATATAAATTATTGTTATTAATAAAAATATGAAGTCTTATCTGGTAATGTCATATTGACCCTCAACTAATTTCTATTCTATACTGTTTGTTTTGGTGGTTTTATATATACAGATGTTAAGTTGCAGTGATGTGCAAGTGTTTTATAAATGCTCATTTATAAAACTTCTGTACCTTCTTTCTCAGTCCTTACACAAACAATTCTGCATTTTACATGCAAATACTTTATGAATATCCTGAAGAGAGATTAACTTGTGGTGACCACTGCAACATAAGTTCACAAAAATTAATGTTTTTTTCTCTTTATTAAAACATTAAATTTACTGATTACCTGCTCAAACAAGAGCAAAGAGAGTAAAAGGCAATGAGAATGTATGCTATCCTAATACTTACTGAAACATCTTCATGTTAGCACAAGGCTTGATTTAACTTCTGTGGTCTTTGGGTCAAGCCCGTGGTTCACATGGAGATGAAGCAAGACGGTTAGGCTAAGGCAGGGATCTAAATTAACAACTCTGAAACAGATGAACCCTAATAGTAAGATAGCAGGAAGCCTGTGTTAACGGCTTTTTTTTTTTTTTTTTTTTAGTTTTCCTAAATGCAAGTGAAATTGTTTCTTCTTTAGAAAGATAACATAAAGGTGTTTCGTAAGTGTAGGTGCCCAATTTCATGATGCTATAGCTGCCTGATGCTAAACATGGAGTTAGTGATTAGATTAGATTTACAAACTACCTGAAAAGCACGCACGGTGTGTGCTCACATGCTATAGTTCATGTTGTTATGGGGCAAAAGCTCTGCTGCCTATCTAAAATGTCACGAGGCTTTCCCATGGAGGAGAGCGGAGCAAAGAAGTTTCCTTCCTGAGGCTCATGCCTGAGGATAGACTGTAGATTGTAAAATACAGTTTCTTAAATTTTTTTTTTACTTAATCTTCAGAGGCAAAAATGACAGGGAAAATACTGTAAACATTCTGCACTTTCACACATAATCTGGTCCTTTGATAACTTGATGGCATTATTTGCAGTAAGTTTGCCTACTGCTTGCTAGGTGATTATGTTTCTTCTACTACCTATTTTAGTGGTCTTCAGTCTTTTAAGTGTAATACGCCATCTTAAAGCATTCCCAAGCAATGCTTCTCTATTAGCATTGTAGTCTAGTGAAAATGTGAATGATCTTACCCAAATATTTTTCCTTATATTACAAAAGAAATACTTTTTTGTAGAGTTTAAAAAGTACACAGACTTTAATAGTGCATCTCAGTACAATTGGGCATACACAAAACTTTACATGAATTTGATTTCAGGTTGCTTCCTACTTTGCGTAGGGGCTTAAGATTAACAAGTTACAAGCAGAAATACTCCTATCCATTATTAAACATCTCTGTTGCAATATAGGAAGCATATTGAAGAGTGAACTATGTATTTTGGAGGGGCTGTGAACATGACGGGGGAACTTTGAAATAAAACTTGGTGGACCTTTTTGCTGTAGATTTGAAAGTAAGTCCAGAAGGCTGAGCTTAATATAACATGTGGCAGGTGGCCTGCATTTGCCTGGAGAATTCCTCTAGGGCAAGACAGCTCAGCAAACACATAAATCCTTTTTTCTCTGTTATCTAGTAGCACATTTAGTTGCCATGGGAATTTTATTTATGCAGCAGATCCTCTGCAGTTCAGTTTGTGCCTAAAGTTTAACTGTACAGCTGTTACCATAAATACTACATGGTAATATTTTTAAAACACAGCACCTTTGAACAAAAAGAACGTGTCTTCTCTATTACTGATTTTGTTATGTTATCAAAATACCATTTTGATTATATTAGGATAGTGTTTCCTCAAAAGCTTCATAAGTTGATGTAAAGTGTGCACCTCCTGTACAGCTGTTCCTAATAATTATTTATTTACTTAGAAAAATACATTCAGCGTTTTGTCTGAAGAGTATATTACAGCAAGTGAAATTCGGTAACTTGCAGGGGAGAACTTCATATGAATACAAAGTGCATATATAGCTTTCTGCTTACTTCTAGGCTATTGGTTTTCCTTATTTGCTATGTGTAATAAAATATTAACATAGATCGTATTTTAGATCTTTTTTTGTTTATTTGTAGTTCTGCTTTGCTCGCCAGGGACATGTGAAGGGTTTTCACTTCATGGGCTTTGGTCTGATTATTAGAAACAAATTTGTTTTAATCCTGATTTGTGCAACAACAAATAAATCACCAAAGTTTTCTTTGTGCAAACCAGAATGGGTTTATGAATGAAAAATAGAACTTGTGCTTTTTTAGGAGTCAATGGATTATCCAACACTGTCTATATCCTGACCCATTCTCTGTAATCTCTAGATTGCAGAGTATATTGACTAAAGGAATTAAAATAAATAAAGTTATAGTGCTGAGAATTCAGCAGTATCATGCTATGGATTGGAAAGTTTTCCCTGTATATAAATGAAATATTTGCTCTTTCCGAAAAAAATGTGGACAATTTATTCTGCAGTACTGCTTTACATAAATACAACTGTGATCAAAATACAAAATTAAGGCTTCAAGACAAAATTTGAATGTTAGCTTTTAATGCAATTTTTTTTGGCACTAATCATACCGGTTTAACGTCAAACCATGTTCCTGCAGTAACAGTTATTAAACAGGATTCCTGGTACAAGCACACAACTTCCAAGTATTTCCTTGTTCAGTATAAACTGTCTGGATATTCAGAAAATAAATTCCAGCAAGACTAATAGAATAAATTAAATGCTTTAAATGGCAGCAGTTTGGAGATCTTGAGTTTTGTTGTTCTTAAGTTTTGATGTTCAGGTGGTGTTTTGGGTCTCCTCAGCTGGTTTACTGCTAATCTTGATGCTAGAGAACAAAAAAACTACCTCTACCTGCACAAATTTCTGTTAAAACTTACCGTGTATTAAGCCAGCCTGAACGGCAAATGTATATAGCATAACAGGGCACTTCTCTTTTCACTGGTAGTCACTTGAAAATAGGTGGTGGTGGGGGGAGGAAATGTGTATGTTTGCTAGCAGCTTTACTCATTGCCTGTGAGAAAAGGATTTTATTGTCTAGCTGACTTACAGATGCTATGTGGACAAAACCTGGTCAACAAATTTTCCTGGCCAGGATTTGAGACCTCCTCAGTTTTTATTTCCCTGCAGTACTACTGATTGGTAGAAATCTGGTATGGAGGACTAGGTCAGCAGTCCTAGAGGGCTGGGGCTGCAGCTTTGATATCATGCGGTGTTTTGGTGGACTTAAACACACAAAATTGTCTTAAACACATTAAGAGCTCACTAAGGTGATATGCAAATGCATAGAGCCATACCTACTGTGGCAGATACAAATCTTGCTTTCTGCTGTGACACGTGAGGTTATATGGAGTGTGTGGATGGGCTCTTTTCGCTTTGATGCTGACAGAGTAGTAGTCTGTGATCTTGCTCGTATCTGAGGTGCTCCTCAGAACTGTCCATGCAAAAATAATTCTGGAGGTTACTTGGTAGCAACATTTGTAGTGGACTGGAGAATAAAAGATAGTGAGCACCTAAATTTAAAAGATTGATGTGCAGGAAGTGAGTGTGTTGATTGGTCCTGTCTCTTCATGGCGTTAGGACTTCTCTAAAAAGGATCTTTCCTTGTTTTCAGATGATGGGAGCTGATGAAATTTTCTGACTTCAGGGAAAACTTATTTATCTGGCATATCTTATGCAAAGAAGGTTGCAAAATGGCTTGGTTTCTATTGTGTAGCTGCCTTCATGGGGCAAAAACCTGGGGTGCTGCAGTTGCAGAGAGACCCCAAGTCTCTCAGCCTGTCTTCATAGGAGGGGTGCTCCAGCCCTCGGATCATCTTTGTGGCCTCCTCTGGACTCGCTCCAACAGGTCCATGTCTTTCTTGTGCTGGGGACCCCAGAGCTGAAGGCAGTACTGCAGGGGGATCTCACCAGAGCAGAGTAGAGGGGGAGAATCCCCTCCCTCGACCTGCTGGCCATGCTGCTTTGGATGCAGCCCAGGATATGGTTGGCTTTCTGGGCTGCAAGTGCACATTCCTGGGCCATGTCCAGCTTTTCATCCACCAGTACTCCCAAGTCCTTCTCTGTGGGGCTGCTCTCAATTTCTTCATCCCCCAGCCTGTATTGATACTGACGGTTGTCCCGACCCATCTGCACGACCTTGCACTTGGGCTTGTTGAACCTCATGAAGTTCGCATGGACCCACTTCTTGAGCTTGTCCAGATCCCTCTGGATGGCATCCTGTCCCTCAGGCATGTCGACCGCACCACACAGCTTGGTGTCGTCAGCAGACTTGCTGAGAGTGCACTTGATCCTGCTGTCCATGTCGTTGATGAAGATATTAAACAGTACTGGTCCCAATATGGACCCCTGAGCGACATCACTTGTCACTGATCTCCGTCTGGACTTTGAACATTAATGTAAGAAATTATATTTTACCACTGATTCTCTGTGGCAAAAACTGTAAATTAAAGTAGCAGCTCAGATTCTCTACCTTCACAGGATAGAAACAGAAGAAAAATGTTTACTACCTCATATTTTTCAGAAAGAAGAAAAAAGCTGTAGGCTTCTCATAAATTTGAGAAGCCTCTAGTTTTGCATTGTATAACCTGTGTATGTAGTAAAATTCCAGTAAAAGTAGGACTTTTTTTTTTTTTGGAAAGGTACATTCAGTACTGGAAACCCTAATAACAAAGTTTTAGAACACATTGTATAAGTAGATGGTTTTTGTTAATATAGACTCTATCTCAATGGAGATAACTGATGTGCTATGAAGGAAAATGATAAAAGACAACTGGCATGCATCCTTGATATTGTGACTTTGCAAAATTAAGTAATTTATGCATTTTAAAATATTTTAGTAATTTCCAGTATACTCCTGAAAAAGTTAAAAGGTAACTTAACCTTTTTCCATTTGCATTCCATCTGTGTGTGAAAATGCAGGAGATTTCAGTAGATACAAACAGCTTCGCTAGAAATTAAGCATTCTCAGACTAAACACAGTTAATGAGAGCTATTTCTGACTTTCCTGGGTACTAGTTTCTCTTATACCTTCAAAAGTGTAATAAAATAGAAATTTCTCAAATTTCACTTTTCTATTTTAGTGGTGTGTGTTGCTTTTAGAGGAGCTGGTAAAGCAAAACATTAAAAATAATTAAAATATCTATATGAAGACATTCATGCTTTGCCTCACTCGTGTTTTAACGCTTGCTTTTGCAGTGGAGTGTAGTCTCAGTTGTAAAATTGGGGGGTTTTGAAGGATGTTTACTTAGTGTGATGTGCCATATTTTTCTCTCTTCAGGTATTTGTAGTTGACTGAACTGCAGATATGCTATGTTAGATTAGTCAGAGAGAATATAAAATTAGTGAAACTAGGATCAGTTCCCTCAAGGCAAGGGAAGCTTTTCACGCCATTCTGCTCTAGCAGACCCGAGAGGTTCAGGGATAACCCCCATGGGTGACATTGGCTGGAAATATTAATTGCTTCTACACATAAACACTAAAAGGAGATACTAAGAGGAAAAAAAATGAGAGGAGGTAGGGTCTAGGATCTAAACCTACTGTAACCTATCCTGTAACAGAATTGAAGAAAATCACACCAGAAAACTTGCACAACTCCTGCCTTTTCTGAGCTCAGCAAGAATCTATGGTGTTGACTGTTATACATGAATGCACATATTGCTGTCTCTGCTATGGGTTCCTGTACAGGTTTAGATGCCAAGGTTACTGTGCTTTTAGTGCTAGTTAGCTGACGGAAGACACCAAATTTTGAAGAGTATTCCTTTGTTACATGAAAGAGTGATTTTGATAATAATGGTGCTCAAAATAAGAAAAATATCAGGAGAAACCTGCAAGTCAGCAGCATGCATGGGAAGTAGGAGATGGAATAGAAGCTGAAGCCCAGTTCTCTCTTTATTTTTACTCTTCACCAAATACTTTGGGAAATCCAAGTAGTGTTCTCATTTCCAAAGGGTATTTATTCCACCAGTTTGTTGACCAGAGGGGCTGAGAACACTTAGTTTTCAGCTTTACTAGTCACCATTTTGGTGACGGAAAAGAAGACTAATACTTTGAGAGCTATTCTTACCACTTTAAACTGTCTTTGAAAGGCTCAAGTATACCTTTTATATTAAAAAAAAAAACCAAACAAGTATACTACATTGTTACCCATTGTTTTTTCATATTTGGTCTGAAATCTTGGAAACATCTACGTTGTGTTTAATCAAATTTTACTTTTAACAAGATAGAAGAGAAATGATGAATACGTGCACTAGAAAGATTATATATTTATATGTTTTGCAGTTCAAGCTTGTGATTTACTAGTGTAATTTTATATTCTCCTTGGCCTTGTATGTCTTGTGATCTTCTATCAAATACTGTTTTTCTGAAAGAATTCTACTAATCACTGGCAGTTTCATTCCTTTTGAATAATGGTTACTTTTCATAAAGTTTCTTATATCCAGTTGGTTATTCTTTTTTTATTTTTATTATTATTATTTTGGCATTTTCTTTTTTTTCTTGATTAGCCTTGCATTCTTGAACTCTTCACTTTTAACAGCATGCTTGAGGAGTTTGACTTTATTATTAGAAGACTGAGCATTTTAAGGAATGTATAAGACACTGCAGGCAGCATGCTGGGACACCAAGGAGGCTACGGTAGACAGTTCTTCCTGGTGAAATCCCTGGGAGAAGTCTATGTTTACATATACGACTGACATACATACAACTTTTCTTAGTTCCATATCAGGGTTCAGCACATACATTTTATAAATGCATACTGTGTAATTATATAAATCATATGCTTAGCTCTATAATGTTTAGAAATATCAAACACACTTACTGGTAGCATTCTTGTCTTCCTGCTAAAAGATATCACGCTAAATAACAGTGATACATCAGAAACAGAGAGAACAAAAATTATTTCTTCTGTGTGCTTTTATTTGCCTGGCTTCTTCACTTTCTTAATTATACATAAAATGTCTTGAGGCTGTGGACTTGTATTATTGATGTCTAGAGAAAACTTACTGAATCATTTTGTTCAGGAATTATTTATCATTTATTCTGAAAATACAAAAGTGTTGTCAGCCATTTTTAGAAGAGAACTTGTTGGGTTTATATTTTTATTTCTGTGCACAACTTTAAGTGTGTTGGAGAAAGGACAAGGCTCGCTTTTGTCCTGCTTAACTCATCCACCAAATCTCACTTTTGATATGAAGGGAGTGTTTCTAATTAACGAAGGAATTTGGGTGACTGTAAAATTAGCACTTAAAAATGTAATTCAGGTATTCCTTACAAAACGTTTCGTCCTATGGAACAAGGTATTGCCTCGTTACCGCTTCATAGATCTTAGTGGAGTTGGAAGTTGCTCAGGATCGGGCCCCGTATCTGTAATGTTTTCTCACTTGTACAGCTGTTGCTAGCTGCTTCCTTTTCATTTGGAAAAACGGAGATTTGGAAATTTACATAATCTGATCTACAGTCTGTACAAACAGAATTTCAGATGCTAATTTTCACTTGTTTGTTAATCAAAGGTTTTGAAAAGGCAATGTTAGTGTATTATTAATAACTTTAGAGTACATCCTGTTTATGAGGTAATAACCTTCTGTCGTGGGCTGAATTGACTTTGAGTTTAATTAGCTCAGAATTTGTTTAATACAGAGTTAATCAACCTCACAGTGGCTGTGGAGGAGTTCTGGTTTTGTTTCTTACTGAGCCAAGCTGCAAAAGATACAAAGTAACAAATGATGGATGTGCCGTAAGAAAATAAATATATGTAATATGTGTTTTAAAACTCTCTAACCTATAAAATAAAAATTCACTGTAAATATCAGAAACTCTTTAAATTATTTGCCTTTTAAAAAAATCCTTATTACTGTACAGTTTCACAGAATTTTATTCCTCAGTATGAGAATTGAGAAAGGACAATAAGACAAGGAAATGGCATTATATAGATATATGTATATGTCTGTATGTCCATAGGCATTATGGAGTTTATTTGATTGTAATTATTATAAAGAGTAAGTTAATACATTTATAATAGTGGTGTGGAACAGAAATACTTCCGTCTACTTTGAAACTGGAGTGGTTGTTGCAAAATGCTAAGAGAGTAATCCTGTCTGTTTAGAGTAAAAGTGTTTGGCTATAGTATCTTCATAACAAACTAACACAAATAGTAGTGATTTAATGCATGGCAGTTTGTTATGTGAATTTGAACTAACAATAGGACTCACATTTTTAATGTCAATCTTTGAAACAACTTCAGGTATTGGGAGGTTTTTCTACAGTATTTCAAAAAACAAAAATCAGTTTTGGTGTTTTTCGAAGGCGTGTGCAGTAGTTCAAACAAGAATCAGTTTGAGAACCCCATTATTGGAGTAATACAGGAATCTTCTGGTCTTTGAATGTAGACATCTATATAGCTTCTTTCTAAATTAACCTATTACTCTATACTTACGTGTAATGGGAAAGTTCAGTGCAGTGTATTTTTGTTTATAACAGATACTGGATCACAGTATCATAGGACAGCTCAGGCTGGAAGGAACCATAGGAGGTCTTTAGTCCAACCTCCTGCTCAAGCAGGGTCAGCTGCCAGGCTGCTCAGGGATTTTTCCAGTCAGGTTTTGAAAACCTCTAGGGATGGAGATGCTGTACAACTTCGGCACTACTTGACTGTCTTTGCAGTGACAAAGTTTTCTTTTGTATCCAATCTGAAACTTTTTCATTTGCACTTACACTTGTTGTCCCTCACCTGGAGCCTGGCTTCATCTGCTCTGGGCCCTCCCCACAGGTATCAGCAGACTGCTCTTAAGTACCCACCCCAAATCCACATCTTCCAGGCTGAACTAGTCCCAGTCCTGTAGCCTCTGATCATAGGGCAAGTGCTCTGGCCCCTGACCATCTTGGATAGTCCTTTGCTGAATATCTTGAGCTGATCAATATCTTTCCTGAATTGGTGAACCCAAAACTGGACAGAACATCTAGATGTTGTCTCCCAGGGCTGAATGTGGGTGCATAATCACTCTTTTCAATCTGCTGGCTGTGCTGCTGTGAATATTGCCCAGGATGCTGTTGTGCAGTGGCACTCTGTAAGCTCATGTTCAGCTCGCTGCCCAATGCGACCCCATGGCCCCAGGCTTTGTCCATGTGCAATTTCACAAGGTTCCTGTTGGCCCAATCCTCTGGCCCACCTTGGGTCCCTTTGGGTGGCAACCCAGCCCATGAGTGCATCAGCTGGCCACCCTCAGTTTGCTGTCATCTCCACAGTTGACAAGAGTCCACATCACCACTTCCTCCAGGTCACTGATAGAGATTTTAAACAGGCAGGTCCTATGATAGACACTTTTGGTGCTCCAGTTGTTATTAGCCTCCAAGATACAGTACAACCTGTTAACCACTACCATCTGAGGCCAACTATCCAGCCGTTTTTTTGTACCCATTTAATTATTATTAATTTTTTTACTAGTATCTTTTGAAGAGAACAACTTCCTTGGATAACAACTGGATCTACCATTACTACTGTCAAATGAGAGAATGTTGCCAAAGTATATGTTAAAAATTACTTTTATGTGTGCTTTTTAACAACTTTTTATATTATTCAAAACTGACTGTTCCAACTTCAGTAGACAATTCTCAAGTTTGTAATCTTGTAATTTGATTACTTCTGATGAAGTGCCCTATGAAATCAAGAACAGTATCCCAGAATGGCTTATAAATACTGTAAAGTGCACAGGAATTTTTGGCAAGGTTCATAAGCTATATGAACAGGACGCTTGAGGATTGCAAAATTCTTTTCATTCTGTTGAACATGAACTGTGGTCAAAATATTTCAGCATGGACAAATATCACACTTCAGAACTTCAAACCTAAGCAAGGGGGTGGGGAAGCTCCATTTAGCTTTTACTAAGATGTTAATCTGAGAACAGATACATTCTATAACAGGTCTACAGCACAAAGGTGGAAGGGGAAAAATTCATTTTAGACATGTAGGTGATTAAACAAAGTTGAGGCTATTTTTACAAAACCAAGCCCCTATGTATCATTGGTGTTTCAAGACTTGTTGTCAGTCTAAAAACCAAATTCTTTAGCTCAAGTAGAAGTTACGGATATGGCATACAAACTGCTTGGCAGAACCTGAAAACCTGTAGTTCTGGAGGTCAGAATAGATGGTTATAATTGTCTTGGGTTTAAAATGGATGAATAAATTTTCAACTGTATTCTTCTTCCACTGCTTACCAAGCAGGAAACTAAAATATAAAATAGAAATTAAAAGTATTAATCAGCTAGACTAAATCCTTTTGGTTTCCTCATTACTCCTTCCTGGCTTCTTCTGAAGTGGTTAGCTTAAGTTTTATCTGTGTTAACGCCAATCTAACAAAACTTCTTGAAACCAGTCCTTAGGAAGACAGAATGTGGCAAGTCTTTAGTGAACCTCCAAGAGACACAAAATACAAGAAACCTACAAATATTTGCAAATGTAAATTCCAGCATCTTGATTTTCATGTTAGAATAAAATGTAAATCAGAGATGGAATCAATTTCATATAGATGGAATTACTTTTAGTGTGCGAAAGCAATGAAGAACTGTTCTTGGTCTGAGGGAGAAGTCATGGAAATGTTTGCAAATTCTATGATTCTCTGTTGCAAAGAATCAAATAATATGTTTTTACAGTTTCTGTTTTGTATCTGTTAAAACGTAACCCTATCATCCAAACGTAGTCTCTAGCCTAAGGATTGTGTTATATTATCCTTTAAAGAATTGCATGGTTAAAACAGCTTTCCTTGGACCCTGATGTCCTGGTAATTGTTTTTCTTGTCAGTGAGTATTTTTCTTGCCAAGTTATAAGCCCTGACATACTGGTATCCAGATACAAGCTTTAGACTGTATATGTGCACAGTCTCAGTGATTTCAGTCAGGTCAATGTCCAGTGTTATACTGAATACTTAAATAATGAGCTGTATGTATACCTTCAGGAGGTATCATCATATAGGCAAACTAAAATCCTGGAGGGGAGGGGGAGTGTTGAAATTAATCTCTCGTTTCAATTCTTAGTTAAATTTTTTTCAGTATGGCTTTCAGTGCTGTCAACTGTGGTGTCCTTCTGAGGTTGCTAAAGGAATTTTTATCTCGTAAACAGTAAACATCTTGTAAATCTGAATAAAACTTACGGATTCATAGACAAATGTTTTGGCTAAATGCTCATTTTTAGAACAGTAAAGACATTTGAGGTAGCTGAAATATTTCTGCAGAATTTTATTTCTTGCACTTTATTCAGAATGCAAGAAATGTATTGAGCTTTCTGACATGCACGATCTCAAACTGGTCTAAAGCTGGTGAGCTCGTCAGGTAGTGCTGTATTTGAGGGGGTGATTTCACATCTTCCAATATGATAGTGCAGTGTGCGCTTGCAGCCCAGAAAGCCAACCATATCCTGGACTGCATCCAAAGCAGCATGGCCAGCAGGTCGAGGGAGGGGATTCTCCCCCTCTACTCTGCTCTGGTGAGACACCACCTAGAGTATTGCATCCAGCTCTGGAGCCCTCAGCACAGGAAAGACATGGACCTGTTGGAGAAGGTCCAGAGGAGGGCAATGAAAATGATCCGAGGGCTG